>NW_026872147.1:0-71967 GCF_033458585.1 Syngnathus typhle
GGTATTATGGCAGGGCAAGTTCGGGCAAGTGAGGAAAAAATTCTACTTGCCCGTCTGCCATCGCTACTTGCCCCGGGCAATCGGGCAATCGTTAGTTTCGAGCCCTGCACGAAGAAAGAATCCGATCTGGCGAAAGCCCGTGCGGCTCTGGACTCAGAGGCCACAGAGCGTGAACGTCTGCAGGTGAAGTTGTCCAAGCTGAAGATTGATTTTGACGAGCTGGAAGCAAGGTGAGGCCCGCCCGGCCATTTTATCAAAAATATGCCAACAACAAAATGGATAGTGGATATTAGTGCTGACACAATTGCTTTGCTGCTGGGGCCACACCCCAAGGAAAATCCTCTTCGTGACTAATTGCAGCTCAATTGGACTTTCAGTTAACCATCCCATATGTGGGACTCACGATGGGATCACCGGTGTTTGAGTGATGTTCCAGTTATTTATTTTCTTTCTGTGTGTTCGCAATTGTCATGGTGATAATACTAGCCAACTTACATTGGCTCCCGGTCCATTTAAGATGTGACTTCAAGGTTCTTCTACTAACCTATAAATCGCTGCATGGCTTAGCGCCTTCATATCTCGTCGACCTAGTTGTTCCTTATGTTCCGTCTCGTAACCTTCGTTCGCAAAACGCTACCCTTTTAGCGACACCGAGGGCCAAGAAAATGTCTGCAGGCTCTAGAGCATTTTCTATTCGGGCTCCAGAGCTTTGGAATGCCCTACCAATGGATATTGGGACTGCTACCTCAGTAGAAACATTTAAGACACGTTTAAAGACACATTTCTATGACATGGCCTTTAACTAACCTGTAGTGGCCGATTCGGCTGGAGTTTGTTTTCTCTCCCTCTCCAGCCCCTCCCTCCCCCCTCCCCGGCCGGGGAGGTGGTTAGGTGGCACCCATGCTGACAGCGGCTTTCTGGATTCTCGTGGGCCAATTCAGGATGGGGGAACTGCAGCTCAACCTCCTCGAACACACTGCCAGGACAATTGAGGGCTCCTTCGGCAGCCCTCTGCTATGACATGGACATCCACTTTTTATTTAATTGATTTTCATGTTGTATCATTTGTGCCCTCTCTGCATCCATTTCAACCTGATGATCCTGAAAGGGGGATCCTTCCATCTGTGGTCCCTTCTCAAGGTTTCTCATTTTCCCCTGGTAGGGGTTTTTAAGTTTTTCCTTGCCCTTTTGGGAGCTTAAGATCAGGGGATGCTTTGAGAATAATTGTCAATTTCTGTCTATGTGAAGCCCTTTGAGACTGCTTGTGATTTAGGGCTATACAAATAAACTTGACTTGACTTGATTGTTCTGGTGTTTTTTTAACTCGGCTGTATGTATTTGTTTGTTCACGCTGATTTCTCCGACTGCCCGAAATTTTCCATATTCTCAGTTTATGTGTATATCTGTCATCACAGGGACACGAAGAAAGAATCCAATCTGGCGAAAGCCCGTGCGGCTCTGGACTCAGAGGCCACAGAGCGTGAACGTCTGCAGGTGAAGTTGTCCAAGCTGAAGATTGATTTTGACGAGCTGGAAGCAAGGTGAGGCCCGCCCGGCCATTTTATCAAAAATATGCCAACAACAAAATGGATAGTGGATATTAGTGCTGACATAATTGCTTTGCTGCTGGGGCCACACCCCAAGGAAAATCCTCCTCGTGACTAATTGCAGCTCAATTGGACTTTCAGTTAACCATCCCATAGTCGCACATCAATATAAATAGCGCATTTGACTGCGTCGAGGGTTTAATACTGTTTTTGCTCAGGAAGTCGCATCACATTCAAATCCTTAAAGATGAGCTGGAGTTTGAAAAGAAGCTGCATTCCGCGGTCGGTAATTACCATCACTATCGCTTATTTAATTAATGAAAATAAAGCTGAGTCATTCTCACGTCTCACGTAGGACTTGCGCATGGTCCAAAGCCAGCACGAGTCTCGCATGGTGGAGTTGGAAGCCGGCCAAAAAGTGAAAGATCTGGAGGAGGCTCTGTCTACAGAGAGGGAGCGGACCCAGAACAAGGAGGAGAGGTCTTTTTACAGCTTTAGAACATACCACAACGTTTGCTCTCATAGCAATTAATGTCTCCACGTTTGTCCCCAGGGTACGCCAAACCATGACGGCCAGCAAAAAGAGGAAACGTCCGAAGGACAGCGAGGGTTTGAGCTCGGGCGGATGCAATGTGCCTCGTCCTAAAATCGCCCAGCAGGTCTGTTAGAAAAATGTATATATATGTTATCATGCGTTTTCTAATCAATGCTTTACCCCAATAGTCCTGCAAGAGATGCTCGCTGTTTGGCCTTGCTGTTTTTATGATGTACCATAGAAGAGAGATTACAGCTGGGTCAGACAGGACGTAGCTGGCAACTCAGTGACAACTCAACAAAAAGGAAGACATCTACCGTTCCTTTCTGACAATGACCACTTTGTTAGACAACATGCCTCATTGCTGTCTTGCACCCCAGATGAACCTCCAAGTGACCATTAAAGTCACGGTTTTTCCTAACTATCTTTATTGTAGGATTAGGTTGGAATGTATATAACCAGTAATAAATAACTTAGCTTGTTGCATCCTACACAATGTCGTAAAACTTCCCTTGCTATGTTTTTACTAGAGGTCAAAGGTTTTTTTCTTCTGTATCCAGTCCACTCAAACTCCTCTTCCCAGATGTTCTTATCAGTATGTAAACACCTAGTGATTTTTTTGCTTACGAGACAAGGCCCACATGCCTCCCCCCTCCCCTTAGTTGGCTCTTGTCTCACACTGTGGGTAGGGCAAATCCAAATAAAAAGAGCGGGAGTGCATACAGATATTTTAGTGTAGTGAGATTGTTGTGAAGGATCTGTACTGCACTCCTCGCGAGAAAAGACTTAATATTTCTGTCTCACTTGTGGTTTGTTTGCTGTTGCTCTTCTATTCACGTATTCAGTCAGCGAAATAAACCTGACAGAAATTGGGGGCTCGTCCGGGATCTCGACACACCTGGCGGGTCCAGCGGACTCTTCGACGCAGGCGAAAATCCTCGGCCGAGGTAAACAAAAACCCTTTGACGGGACTGTCTCGATCAGTCCGGCTGGATACCGGGAGGGTTGACGAGATCTTCCGAGGAAGAGAATCAGCAGACCGTGAGTAGGAATATTAATTCTACTAAATAGAAACAGTTAAATTCCGCAGGGGCGGATGTGGAGCCCCCTAGCTTTCAAGCTAGTTAAATTCTGCAGCAGGAGGGGCGGACTCCTCTGTTATTAAAAAAAACAAAACCAAAAAAAACCTTGAGAATTCTAGACCCTATCAAGTACAACTAAAAACAGTTAAATTCTGCAGGGGCGGATGTGGAGCCCCCTAACGTTTTATGTTAGTTAAATTCCGCAGCAGGAGGGGCAGACTCCTCTGTTATTAACAAAAATCGCGCGTGGTATGCTTGTGTACGGTTTGACTGAGAGTGATCTCATTTGAGCGCTCCTCTATATAAACACACAGGATTGTAAACGGTGGCTTTGTGTAGGTGCAGAGGCATCAACTCTTTCGGGGGAGGTGAAAGGAGACTTACCACACATTGAATTTTTTACCACTGTCCTGTGAATAAAGTTGGTTTTAGGACACTGTAGGTGCCATTTAAACTACCAACTCCAAAATTTAGAAAAATAAACTATGGGAAACTTAAATAGTAAGCGAAAGTCCCTACCCCGACATAAACTAAAATGCAAGGATTGGAAATTAATGGAATGGGTCGACCCAGAAAATGTAAAATATCTTGACAAATGGATAACCGATTACAACTTTGATGGCCAGCTGAGCTCAAAATCATTAAATGACCTAAAGCAATCAATTAAAGCCAAGTGTGGCGCGGATAAAAAGAATAAAGACGGGTATCATTTAATAGTACAATGGGAATTGGAAGCTGAGAAAAGAAAATGTGGACAATTGAAAGAAAAATTGAAGAATAAGGGGAGTGAAGAAAAATCCAAAGAGAGCTTGTTGTTGCATAGGCAGGAAGATGATGAAACAACATCAGCGCGGCCTCGCTTGAGGGCCGTAGCTGAGGGTGTGATAAATGAAGATGAAAAGGATGATCAAATTACAAAGAAAGGCGTTGTGGGACGCCAAAGCGAACCATCCTTTCCAACTTTGTACCCCAAATTGTCAAGCGCAGATGATCCTCCAAAATATAGTGATTCTGCTCATGCCATGGTGACGCGGAGCCGCGTGAAGTCAGAAGCTCCCTCTCCCTCAGCCCCCGCGGCAAGCTGCGGCCCAGGCTACATGGGAGCGGAAGTAGCTGACGCTTACCCAATGATTCAAGTAGCAAATCCTCATGATGACGGGGGCCCCACAATTTTAGTATACAGAACATGGACACAAGCCGATGTAAAATCAGCTACAGAAGGAATGGCATTGCCTTCTGAAGACGTTGAACAATACTGCACCGACATAATACAACTCATTGCTTCCTATAACTTGAGAGGTGATGAGGTGCAGCAGGTTTTTATGGCAACCTTGACCAAAGATTGGGCCAGTGTCAAGGGCGGGTGGAATCCTTTTGATGACCAAGGCCGTCCATTAGAATATAATGGGGTGGCATTGAAAACTCAAATTGACCAACTATTGGGTAGGATAAAAATAAAATTTCAACGTAGAGCAAATTATACAGATATTGGCCGAACCAAACAAAAAGAGGATGAGTTGTTTGAAGATTATAGACACAGATTGGAGAAGGTGTTCAAAGCCAATAGTGGTTTGGAGCCTGGTACTGATGTCTATAACCAACAACTCAAAAATGCTCTACATGCAAATTCACGACCGGCAATCCAAAGCTGGGTTGCTAAACACATGATCACTTTCCCGACCTCTACATTGCCACAATTTATTGATCATGCTATACACGCTGAAAAGGTTGTCAATTTAAAAAAGGGAAAAGAAAAAGGGAAAATGGCCGCCATCTTTTTTGCAAATGATGATTCATCTGAGGTGTTTTATCAAAACAGAACCTTCGAACCACGCCGGAGAGGGCGCGGTCGTGAGAATTTCCGTGGCAGAGGCAGAGGAGGGTATAATCGTGGTGCGCTCGATTATGACCCAAACTGCCAGCCCGCCCAGGGTCAGTCAAAGCGATATGACTCCCGACCTCCTCTTTGTTGGTCATGTGGCAAAGAGGGCCATATAGCAAAATACTGTCCAAATCCCCATAAGGGTCAGGCTGATCCTCCCTTATGACTAACCGATGGTCAACAGAAAATTGAAAAGGCTGTCCTGGCGACAGCTCCCCCTGCTGATGTAGATTTGAACATTCAGGACTTGTTGATGAACAATGTAGAGAAACCTTTGATAACTTTGATGGTAAATGGGACTCCCATAACGTTTTTGTGTGACTCAGGCGCGTGTGTGACCACATGTCGCGACATACCTGCTGATGTGCGAGAAGGAGGAAAGACTTTCTGGGTGAGAGCGGCAAATGGTGTGACAACCCCAGTACCCCAGTCTCGTCCAGTCTGGATACGGGACCCAGAAGGGGAAAGTTGTTGCATTCCCATTTTGCTGATGCCCAATTGCCCTGTTAATTTGCTAGGAAGAGATGCTCTCACTGCACTTAGTCTTTCCCTTGTGCCCATTAATGACAAAATCGTTGTCAAAAGGCGACATCAATTACAGATTTTTGGTCAGTTTCATTGCTATTATTTCTATTCATTGGATTTGACTGATGCAGAAGTTGTGCAGTTTGGAACCCCTCTTTTAGCCCAGGCAGGCACCCTGTTGCGCTGCCCTGAACAGGCGATGGACCCAACCAACCTGCACGTAACCATGTGGCATAAAGACACGCCTGGTCCTGATCACAACTACGAGAACATGCTTGAGGCTGTTACGCCTGCCTCCTTGAAGACATCTTTCCTCCTGCATGATGGTGAAAGCCGTGCCTGTGTTGTCATAGGGCCGGCTCCCTCTGAAGTGCAGAAATTACACATGTCTCCCACTCCGCTCCACATCTCATTGTTTCGGCCTTTTACGGCCACATGGCAGAGTTTGGGATTTATGGCCAGAGATGCACTGGTGGCTTCTGATTGGACTCAAGTTGGGCCTGACTCCTTTTATAGTCCTTCTACTAAGTTTTTTAAACAAAACATGAACCAGGTCCTGTCATTTGTTAGTGGAGTTCACGTTGACTCCTGTTCTGAGAAAGCATCCTCATTTTGACATTTTGTGCTGTCGTCCGATGACGAGCAGATCCTCGCTGGGATTCCAAGTGAACTTTGGTCGACAGGTCCCTCTGATGTAGGTTTAGTGAAAGGAGCACTTCCTGTTGTTATTAGACCTAAAAATGAATACCGCCCTTGTGTGAGACAGTACCCATTGAAACCCGATGCCTTGCAGGGTATTGCACCTGTTATTTCTGATTTATTAAGGGCAGGTGTCATCATTCCTTGCCCTGATTCTCCTTGCAATACTCCAATTTTCCCTGTGAAAAAGGCACTACCTTCTGTCGGGTGGAGATTGGTGCAAGATTTGCAAGCTGTGAACAATGCTGTCATTCAAAGAGCACCTTGTGTCCCTGACCCGCATACCCTGTTGAATTCGTTAACACCTGATGCGAAGATATTTTCAGTAATTGACATTAGCAATGCCTTTTTCTCTGTCCCTATTGCTGAAGAAAGTCAGTTTTGGTTTGCTTTCACATATGCTGGTTTGAGGTACACCTTTACCCGATTGCCTCAGGGGTACTGTGAAAGCCCTACAATTTACTCGCAGGTGATGGCAGCCAGCATGGCGAAATTTGTCCCACCAATGAGGAGTCAGATTTTGCTCTATGTTGATGACATTTTGGTGGCGTCCCCTGATTATGCCTCTTGTCAGACAGACACGCTTGCAGTGCTGCATCACTTGGCAAAAGAAGGCCACAAAGTCAGCAAAAATAAACTCCAGTTGTGGTCAACTGAAATAAAATATTTAGGCCACAATCTGAGTTCCCAAGGTCGGACTATAGTTGAAAGTAGGAAGACCTCTATTTTGCTAGCTCCTAAACCACTCACAAAGAAACAAATGACGTCTTTTTTGGGGCTCACGGGTTATTGTAGAAGCTGGATACCTGACTATGCACAAATTGTTGCTCCTCTGTCCAAATTGATGTATGAAGAGAACATCTCAATGTCCACTCAATTAAAATGGACTCCCGAAGCTGAGGATGCTTTTGTGCTAATCAAGCAGGCTCTGGTCTCCAGCTCCACTCTGGCCCTACCTAACTATGATAAAGCGTTTGTTCAAACTGTTGATTGCAAAGGTCATTATATGACCTCTGTTTTGCTTCAATCGCATGGCTCAAAGTTTCGACCTATTGCCTTTTATTCTTCGAAATTGGATAGTGTTGCTTGTGCTCTCCCGCCATGTGTGAGGGCCGTGGTGGCGGCCTCCATGGCTGTGGAAAGCAGTGCTAGTGTTGTGTTATTTCATCCTTTGACTCTGAAGGTTCCCCATGCGGTCTCGGCTCTTTTGCTGCAAACAAATATGACCTTCTTGTCGCCTGCACGTCATCTGTCGTGCATGGCTACGTTGCTTTCTCAGCCGCATTTGACTATTGAAAGGTGCACGACACTCAATCCTGCTACTCTTATTCCCCTTCCTGACGATGGCGAATTCCATGATTGTGTTGATGCTGCTCAGCAAGTTGCGAAGGCTCGACCCGATCTGGAAGACACACCTTTACCTGACAGTCATGTGGTTTTCGTTGATGGGTCGTCAAAGAAAAGTGAACTTGGCGTGACCCTCTCTGGGTATGCCGTTGTCTCTGCTACTGAGGTTTTAAGAGCTGTCAAACTGCCATCCCATATGTCAGCACAGGCCGCTGAACTCATTGCTCTCACTGAGGCTTGCAAAATGTTTGCCAACAAGTCTGTCACTATTTGGACTGATAGCCAGTATGCCTTTGCTACGGTGCACGTTTTTGCTCAACAATGGAGCAACCGTGGCATGATAACTTCTACGGGCAAGCCCGTTACCCATTCTACATTGCTGCCTAAACTTTTGGTCGCTGTGCAGTTGCCCGCTAGGGTGGCAGTCTGCAAATGTGCTGCTCACACTACCAGGACTGATCCTGTTTCACTTGGTAATGCTTTTGCTGATAAATCTGCCAAGGCTGCCGCAGAGGGCCTGCTCCATGTCCTCTCGTCTTCCACTGATTGTGGTTCGATGTCACACGTCTCCTCTGACGTGCTGCTTGACATGCAGTCTCAGAGCCCCTCTCAGGAGCGGCTCTCTTGGGAGAGGCGAGGGGCAATAAAAAACAACGATGGCCTTTTTGTGTGACCTCTGGGCAAGCCGGTTTTGCCTCGGAACTTGTTTAAGTGGGCTGCTATTTCGAGTCATGGAGTCACCCATGTCTCGACGGGGGGTATGGTCAAACAAGTTGAAGCTATTTACACAGCATACGGATTTGCGGGTTTTTCACAGCAATTTTGTAGAGCATGTTTGATCTGTGCTAAACATAATCCACAAGGTAATTTAAGACCTCGGAGAGGGAAGTTCCCGACTCCATTATATCCGTTTCAGACAATACATATGGATTATATCCAATTAAATAAAAGCGAAGGAAAAGAATATTGTCTGGTCATAATAGATGCGTTTTCTAAATGGGTAGAAATTTTTCCTACCAAACATGCTGATGCACTCACAGTGGCAAAAGCCTTATGCAAAGATATCATTCCAAGATATGGTATTCCAGAAACAATTTATAGTGACAATGGTCAACATTTTGTTAATCAGGTAGTACAAAATATTGGGAGAATGTTCCACATAAATATAAAAAATCATTGCTCATACCGACCACAATCTGCAGGCCTGGTTGAGAGATTTAATGGAACTATAAAAAACAGGCTAAAGAAATGTATGGAAGAAACCAAACGGCCATGGACTCAGTGTTTAGACTTGGTCAAAATGTACATTAATATAACAAGTACAACGGGGCTAACTCCCTACGAAATCGTTTTTGGAAAACCTTATAGGCTTCCTCAGTTTAAAAACACATGGGACATCCCTGAAGAAGCCACATTAGCCGATTACATGAGGAAAATGCTAGAACGTCACAAGAACCAGACCATTAACACTGATAATGACCCCATTTCTCCGCAGGAAGACCCCAAAGTGGTACCGGGAGACTGGGTCTTGATCAAGAGTATCAAGAAGAAGAATTGGCATTCACCCAAGTGGGAAGGTCCCTTTTTGGTATTGCTCACAACGCCTCATGCCTTGAAAATAGCTGAACGCAACACGTGGATTCATTTATCTCATTGTAAAAAGGTGATCTCCACAGATCCAACCTAAGTACGGAAGGTGAGCAAAGTCTGGTAATAGTGCCTGATCCTGGTGTCAAGATCCAGGGTTGACACGAAAGCTAGCAGAAGAATTCCAAGACACCAACCTGAAGCTCAGGGCGTTGACTCTGGGGAGATCTAAAAATAAAGGTTAGGATTAAAAATTAGAATTAGGATGTTACTGTATAAATCCTTTGAGAGAGTGCGGGCCTGCGCCTTCTGGATGACTGTTCTCACGTGTGTTGCTGTAGTAGCATGGGTTGTGTGCTATCGGCCTCTAACCTCTTTTCATCAGAAAAACACTAACCTGGCTAGCGCTCATACTAACCAATATAGTTCATGGGATGAGACTGCTAGACGTAAGTGTGACGCCCAACCCCCTTTTGATCATGTTGTCTGCACGCCTCACATTATCCACACTCCGACTTGCGTACCGTGGCTTTTGTCTTGGACTTACAATAACTCATTAATGTTCACTGTGGCTCCTAACACATCTTCCACTATTACCTTACCTATGAAGAGTTTAAAGGGTTTTCAAAATGGCCACCCCACTACTGGGGACAAATGGCTCGGATATTGGTGGTATTTAACTGGTCATCCAGTTAGCACTGACTGGAGCACCCTTGTCACCACACAAGCGTTAGAATATTGGCCCTCTGGATCCAGTGAAGAGGCTGTGTTTTTTGCTAGGCGAGTAACTTTAAAAAACCAAGGCACAAGCCTCCTTTTGACCTTTGCACTCCCTGATGGCCAAATTCGGCCTCCAAATGCCACTTTGTTTAACACTTCCTGTTGGGGGTTTCAGTTGTGGGCTTGGTCCTCCGGTGTTGATCCTCATTTCCCTGTCGTAATCTGCATTAACAAAACTATGTCGGTGGCCGACCGTCCCGGTATGAATAATTATACTGAAACAGTTGGGGTGAAGATCACGAGTGTGCGCCTCACTGATATAGACAGCTATTTCATGGCCTCCACAGGTATAAGTGGTCAGACTAACAACTGGCTCCTTATGACTGAACAAGCCGCTAAGATGGCTAACACCAGTTGCGTTGTGTGTATGGGACCAAGACCCCTTTTAAGAATTATACCTGCAAACGTTGTTCCAAAGTGTGCTGTTGTTTTAATGTTGAACTCATCCATACCACCTGCTCATGATTGTTTTATATGGGATAGGATTTATCCCGTTTACCCCATAACAAAAAATAAACCCCTTTTTTCTTCCACTGTAGCTAAGGGTAATTTCACGTGCTTCAAGCTGCCTGGTACCGGTGTGAAGCTGGGTGCTCTAGCCGCACCAATGTGTGCTTCCCTGATTAATGTTACTGCCCCTTTTTTACCCATTGCTCGTAGTGATATTTGGTTTTGGTGTAATAGTAACGAACTTTATGATAGGTTGCCTTTCAATAGCTCTGGAATTTGCGCTTTGGTGACCCTTTTGCTTCCTGTTCAATTGATTCCCATGACTCCTTATGATCTGGGATCTTTTGTTAAATCCATGGTACCCGAATTCTGGTTAAGGACGAAGCGAAGCGCTGAATGGCTGGGCGCAACAGATCCAACGTACATAGATGCCATTGGTGTTCCCAGGGGAGTACCGGATGAGTATAAGCTGGTGAATCAGATAGCAGCTGGTTTTGAATCCGCCCTGTGTTGGTGGTGTACTCTTAACAAAAATGTCGACAGGATCAACTACATCCATTACAACGTGCAGAGGCTTGGAAATTGGACCGAGGCGGGTTTCAGGGCGGTCCACTCCCAACTGGCTGCAACTTCCCTCATGGCTTTCCAGAACCGAATGGCCCTTGACATGCTGCTCTCAAAGGAGGGTGGTGTCTGCGCCATGCTTGGTGAGCAGTGCTGCACGTTTATTCCAAATAATACTGCCGCTGATGGAAGCCTGTCCCAGGCCCTTGAGGGCCTGAGGACCTTGAATGGGAAAATGAAGGAACACAGTGGAGTGAACACGGAGGTTTGGAACGACTGGCTAAACGTGTTCGGAAAGTACCGTACCCTGGTGTCCTCGGTCCTAGTCTCCCTTGCCGTTTTTTCTGCTGTTTTGACCTTGTGTGGATGTTGTTGTATTCCGTGTCTCCGGTCTCTAATTAACAGGTTAATTACAACTGCTATCTCTCCAGCGGCTGAGACTTTTCCGTTGCTCCAAGGGGAAGACTTTGCGTCTGACGAGGGTTGTCGCTCTGGCGATGGCTCCATCTTTGAAGCTCCTGTGGTAAACCTGTCCGATTTGTTTCCCGACTCTGACGTTGATTATTAAGGCTCAATCTCCTCCCGGGTGTAAATTTGTTCTTATGAATTATGATCCTACGGCTGAAAATCTTTTTGAAGTGGCCGATTTTAGGTGATGAGATGGTCTCTGAGAACTTATGATAAACAGGGGGGAATTGTTAGAAAAATGTATATATATGTTATCATGCGTTCTCTAATCAATGCTTTACCCCAATAGTCCTGCAAGAGATGCTCGCTGTTTGGCCTTGCTGTTTTTATGATGTACCATAGAAGAGAGATTACAGCTGGGTCAGACAGGACGTAGCTGGCAACTCAGTGACAACTCAACAAAAAGGAAGACATCTACCGTTCCTTTCTGACAATGACCACTTTGTTAGACAACATGCCTCATTGCTGTCTTGCACCCCAGATGAACCTCCAAGTGACCATTAAAGTCAGGGTTTTTCCTAACTATCTTTATTGTAGGATTAGGTTGGAATGTATATAACCAGTAATAAATAACTTAGCTTGTTGCATCCTACACAATGTCGTAAAACTTCCCTTGCTATGTTTTTACTAGAGGTCAAAGTTTTTTTTCTTCTGTATCCAGTCCACTCAAACTCCTCTTCCCAGATGTTCTTATCAGTATGTAAACACCTAGTGATTTTTTTGCTTACGAGACAAGGCCCACATGCCTCCCCCCTCCCCTTAGTTGGCTCTTGTCTCACACTGTGGGTAGGGCAAATCCAAATAAAAAGAGCGGGAGTGCATACAGATATTTTAGTGTAGTGAGATTGTTGTGAAGGATCTGTACTGCACTCCTCGCGAGAAAAGACTTAATATTTCTGTCTCACTTGTGGTTTGTTTGCTGTTGCTCTTCTATTCACGTATTCAGTCAGCGAAATAAACCTGACAAGGTCACTGTGGATGAGCAGCAGGTCACTGTGGATGAGCAGCAGGTCACTCTGGATGAGGTGGACTCGTACGGCAAATATGTCAGACTCCGCAATACAGTTGATGAGGTCAGTGGATGTGTCACAGGGGAACATCTTACGAAATTTGCACATTTTCCAGTAACGACTAACCTGTTGAGATCAATTTCAACTATTAGGATCAGAATTTGGGGAACTGGCAGGTGAAGCTCCAGATTGGATCTTCTGCTCCCATCGTATTCAAGTTTGCCGCAGAATTCATCCTGAAGGCCCACGAGAGTGTCACGGTAATCAATCTTATCTGGAAGATCTCAGATACATGGTGCTCAATATTTCAATGACCTTTACATGCATCAGATCTGGGCGGCTGACGCTGGCCGAAACAACAATCCTCCCTCTGATCTAGTCTGGGAGACACAGTCCAACTGGGGACCCGTAGGCCAGGTCCACTTTACCTTGATCAACGCCAACGGAGAGGTGACACATCTTTCAAGCGACAAGAAGCAATATTTCTCTTTTGACGTCCGTTTTTCTTCCAGGAAATAAGGATGAGCAAAGCCACTGGCGCACGTTTGGAAGATGATGATGGAAATTCCACTTCCACCGTGGGATAGAGGAAATGGAATTTCGGTTTCTTGTGTGTCTTGACATATGAAGGGATTGACAATAAAGCAGACTTTGACTTTTGACATGGTCACATTATAAAAATATTGTATAACAAGACAATTAAA
Organism: Syngnathus typhle; assembly: GCF_033458585.1. Lineage (NCBI taxonomy): Eukaryota > Metazoa > Chordata > Actinopteri > Syngnathiformes > Syngnathidae > Syngnathus > Syngnathus typhle. The sequence goes on from NW_026872147.1 coordinate 13,181, forward strand.
TGGGCTTTTTTTTAATAAAATCTGCTCCGACCTGTTGTGAAATTTAATTGAAATAATTGAAATAAAGTTGTTGTTCTTTAAAAATGATTGAATTCGTCTTTTTTCATTCTGTGTATCTACATTCTGCTGTATGCACCAAAAAAAAAAGAGTGTAATATCGGTTTCATCAGTATATAATTGAAACCGGAAGGTATTCGGAAATCCCTGCGGTCAGTAGAATATATAACGGCTGTGCAATGAGAAGTCAAGACATGTTCCACGAGAGCAGGCGGTCAAGGCAAGAGTAATCTCGACGCAACATGCCCAACATGTGTAAGTCAGTGATGAATGTTTCCTGAATTTTCTTCCTCTTTTGCCATTCATTCATGATTTTCTTCTGCTTCCGCATTAGACACGCAAATTCTCGCGGTGGGCTTGGTGGCTTTTCTAGTACTGCGAGCCAATGGCGCTCCGTTGACAGAAGCGACCACCGTCTTGCCATCAAGCGACACCTCAAGTGAGGAGGAAACGGCGCCCTCTGACCTGCTGACCTCTGCTCATGTTTGGGACTCGGTTCTGGGTACCGCTAAAGAACACCAGAAAGCTGTAAGTGGAAATTCAGAAAGCACCTTCATTGTCTTCTCCTGGCTGTAAAACATATCTGACTTGTGACTAATTTCAATATCAGTTTGATGATGAATTCCAAAACAATGTCAACTTTCATTTACTGGAGCACTACAAAGCACCTCAGTTTCCAGCAAACTGCCCCAGCTCCAACTTTAGCAAGGTAAGAACCAGAAATGGAAAACCACCAGAGGTGGGAGAAAATACAGACACTGACACTTTCCATAATTGTTTGCTAGCATCGGCTTGACTTTTATGCGTAGGTTGAATAGATATTTGTTTTTTAACTGACCTAAATATTCTTTTTTCCAGGAGGCTTGCCTGCACAGGCTGGCCCAAGGTCTGTCCACTTACATAATTCTTCTCAAGCACGTGGAGAAGGAATATCCCGGCAGTAAAATTCTGTCTGAGGCCAAACACTACTCTGAACTCCTGCTCTACAATATCAAACAAAAGGTTGGCCAGTGTGACAATTTAGGGATAGGAAATGAATTTTGCTGTTACTATAATACCTATTTTGACATTGTGTTGCTTACTCTTGTCCGGCAGATGAAAAAACCAGAAGAGGTCACAGGCCTGAGTAGCAATGAGGAAGAGAGCCTATTGAGGTCACTGTACCACCCCGATGCTTTCCACAGAAAGATGACGGCGCACAACATCCTGCGGAAGCTCTACATCTTCATTGTTGACGGCGAGAGGGCGCTGAGGCGCAAAGAACGGCGAAGGGGAAAACATGCCAAGGTCTTCGCCATGTTTAGTTTATTGCGGTAGTCACGTCCGCCACTGAAGCCCGTCGGAAATGTTGGGCAAAACATGAAGTGAATTAAGTTGTTGGATCTGCACTGACGTGTCGTAACCCACTGACGGATTGATGATGTATTTGTTTTTGCATGACGCACTGAGTTTTTTAAATTTTTTATTCTGTATATAACCTATTTATTGCTCATTCAAAAAAGCCATTGTGAATCTAAGACCTTATTTATTGCAAACAGTCGTATGAATTATTTAAAGAAGATATTTATTACATATTATTGTTTTTATACTTGAAGGCATGATAATTATATTTATTTTTTAAACGGAATGTCTTGTTCACGAGTGAGGGGAGGATGGAGCGCGAGATCGACAGGCGGATCGGTGCAGCGTCGGCAGTAATGCGGACTTTGTACCGGTCCGTCGTGGTAAAGAGAGAGCTGAGCCAAAAGGCAAAGCTCTCAATTTACCGGTCGATTTACGCTCCTACCCTCACCTATGGTCACGAGCTATGGGTCGTGACCGAAAGAACGAGATCCCGGATACAAGCGGCCGAAATGAGTTTTCTCCGCAGGATGTCCGGGCTCTCCCTTAGAGATAGGGTGAGAAGTTCGGTCATCCGGGAGAGACTCGGAGTAGAGTCGCTGCTCCTCCACGTTGAGAGGAGCCAGATGAGGTGGCTCGGGCATCTCATCAGGATGCCTCCTGGACGCCTCCCTGGGGAGGTGTTCCGGGCATGTCCCACCGGTAGGAGACCCCGGGGACGACCCAGGACGCGCTGGAGAGACTATGTCTCTCAGCTGGCCTGGGAACGCCTTGGGATCCCCCGGGATGAGCTAGACGAAGTGGCTGGGGAGAGGGAAGTCTGGGAGTCCCTCCTGAAGCTGCTGCCCCCGCGACCCGACCCCGGATAAGCGGAAGAAGATGGATGGATGGATGGACGGAATGTATTTTTAAAACATGAATAAAACTATTTGCTTACTTGTGAATTGAACTGCTTGATTTATAACACTTTGGCAGGTGTCTTTTGAGAATTTCACTTATTAGATTGAACTACAGAAATCTCTTTTTCTGAGATTCAAAGACATCGTGTATATATATATATATATATATTTGCAAAACTGAAATATCGTAAGGCCACTTATGGGCTTTACTGTCAGACATTTATTGACAAAAACATGGAACAGACTTCAAGACAATGTCGTAACAATAACAAATAAATATCTCAGACCAAATTGACTTTAAGGTGGCCAACTCGTCGTGGTCTTCGGGTGGAGGTTGTTGATGCAGGTGCACGTCATCCTTCTTCAACCCCAAAGTAAACTGAAACGAAGCAAAAACAGCCAACGATACATATGTCATTGTTGTTTTTGACTTAATCTGCCATTTTTTTTAAGGTTCTCTTTCTACATATTTACCAAACACAAGCGATACATTAACTTCAATACAAAAAAAGGGCACTACCTCAAATACAACTTAGAAAACAGTTTGACTGAAATGGTAGTCATTCAATAAATAAATATACGCACATTTTCTTTTTCAAATTGCAGCCTTTGCGGTTTTGAAAATTGCAGTTGATCACATTGCAACGTCGACTTGAATTCTATTCATCTCTCAGTTTTAATGCACAGACAGACACACGAGAGAAAACGCTGACACAGAAGCAGTGGATGACGCAAATCAGTGTTGCCGCAAGCAGACCTGTTGCTGAGATTGTCTCATGTGTTGAGACGAGCGACACTAGACGGTGTTCAGGTGAACGTCACCACCAAGAATTTACCGATAACGACAGTGGAGTGGTTTTCACTACAGGTAAACAGCTGGCAAATGTGGCAAAAATTCCAAAATCTCATAGAGAAAAGTTCCTACGACAAATAAAAGCACAAGACAAGTTAAAAGGAAAATTGGAAGTGAGACGTAAAAAACAGGAACTAAAGAGAATGATGAAAAACTCTAAAGAGAGGGAACAGTACAGTCAAATTGCAGAGGTAAGACAAAGGAAATTGGGTTATATTAGAACCCGTTATCAACAGGACAAGCGTTTTTGTGCCAAACAAAAGTCCTATTTTACACAACGTTGTCAGACGGATCATGAGTTTAAGAAGAAAAACCTTTCCCGTTTCTCACGTCGTTGTAGGACAGATGAGTGTTTTACGATGAGACGACGCGCTTACATCACAGAACGTTACCGTGACGATGTTGGGTTCGAAACAGGCAGCGCTCTTACATGACACGCCGTTATTTAAACAACCCTGAATTCCGATTAAAACATAAGGAAATCATGAGGCGCATAATGGCAAAAAAATCTGATTCACTGAAGACCAAAACAATGCGCAGAGTAAGTACGCTTTTGAAAAAATACTAAGTCATAAACCGACTATGTAGGGAGCGAAATGACTGTGTGCTCATGAAAGCTGTTGAGGTATTCAAAGCCCAAATTAAGAATGGCCCCACATTTGTCTGCACTGTTTGCCACAGAGCATTGTTTCCGAACCAAGTACGCGCTTGTCAACGTAGATTTTATAAGAAAAACAGACATGTTGTTGCAAGTTGTCTCACGGGACAATTTGTCCATATCTGTGATGATGAATGTCAGGCCTCGTGCAGCGTACCAGCTGAAAGAAAACTGGAGTGGATATGTCACACTTGCTATAGTCACCTCAAAGATGGTAAAATGCCTGCACTTGCTGTTGCGAACAATCTCACACTCTCTGATATTCCAAAGGAACTGTGTGGATTGAACATACTGGAGAGACACCTCATTTCCAAATGCATATCATTTGCCAAAATTGTACCTCTTCCCAAAGGTCAACAACGAGCCATTCGTGGAAATGTGGTGTGTGTGCCATCGGAAGTACAAGAGACGGTCAATGTCTTGCCCAGACTAAGAAGTAAGTCACAGATGTTGAGAGTGAAACTGAAGAGACGGGTTTGCTACAAAGGCCATCAGTTTTTTCAAACTGTCACTTGGTCTAAGCTAATGAGCGCTCTGATGAAACTGAAACAAGTCCATCCACAGTACAGAGACATAACCATTCGCGACGATGCGGACCTTTGCGACCCAACCCTCACTGACGATGAGAGCAGCTCCGATGAAGCGCAAATGAGCGACAGTGAGTACAATGAGGAAGCTCTGGAGGAGATGTACAGATTTGAAAGTGATGCTCTGTGTGGGATGAACAGTGAATCTCAACATGACAACAGTGGTAACAAACAGCAACAAGAAAATTCAGAAGACGGTGATCAACCAAATGGTGGAGTGATACTTCAATCATGTCTCCAACCCAATGATGTGGCAGAGGAAATTATGAGTTTTACAGAGGGCATTTATTGTGTTGCTCCTGCAGAAAGAAACAACCCAGTAAGTTTTTTCAAGACTCCCAAGCTTGAGGCCATGGCTTTTCCGGTGCAGTTTCCCACTGGTCAGAACACCCTCGATGAAGAGAGAGCAATAAAACTCACACCAAGCAAATATTTCAAAACCCGTCTGTGTTGCGTGGATGAACGCTTTGCTCGAGATACCAACTACTTGTTCTTTGCCCAGTTTGTGACTGAAATTTACCAGGCAACGTCGAGCATGACAATACAGCTGCGCAAAGGTAAGCCTTTTACCAGGGATGGTCGAAGGATAAACAATGCCATGCTTCAGGACAAACGTGAAGTTGAGAAACTGGTGCGCAGCAAAGATGCTGTCCGATTCATGACACCGCTGAGAGGTACGCCGGCTTATTGGGAGAAAACCACCAAAGATCTTTTTGCTATGATCCGGCAGCTGGGCACACCCACGTTCTTTTGCACATTTTCTGCTGCCGAAATGCGTTGGGAAGAGGTCATCACCGCCATCAAAGCGCAACAAGGTGAAGTAGTGAATTTCGCCCAACTTGACTGGGCTACCAAGTGTGAGATCCTACGCAGCAATCCTGTGACGACGATGCGCATGTTTGACAAGCGTGTGGAAGCTCTGTTCAGAGATTTGATCCTCTCTCCGGCGCAACCGATTGGTGAGGTCGTCGACTACTTTTACCGACTGGAGTTTCAACACAGAGGAAGTCCTCACATTCATTGCCTCATATGGGTTCGAGGTGCCCCTGTATTTGAGGAAGCCACGGATGGAGCCATCCGTCATTTTGTGTCTCGCTACATCTCGGCCGAGCTAACGGACCCGCAGAAGGAACCGGAATTGTACAAAAAGGTCACAGAGGTTCAGATGCACAGCAAAAGTCACTCCAAATCGTGCGTCAAACACCAAGGTGCAAATTGCCGCTTTGGATTCCCCAAACAACCGTGCGATGAAACAATGATCGTCAGACCTGCGCCCGTCGACGACGACAATCGAGATCAACGCAATGACGATCGGTTGGCGTCGAATGCCAAGCTTGTTCCCGTGCTAAATCTGCTGAATGAGCCTGAAACGGCATCCCTGACTTTGCCTCAGCTACTGGCTAAACGTAAGCTCACCGGTGACGAGTACATGAACTGTTTGCGCATGACGGCCTCGTCGAGTTCTGTCGTGCTTAAGCGAGAACCGAAAGACTGCTGGGTCAACAACTACAACCGCCATTTGCTTCTTGCCTGGGATGGAAACCTGGACATCCAATACATCCTGAATGCCTACTCTTGCATCGCATACATCTGCAGCTACATCAGTAAGGCTGAACACGGTCTGAGCCAATACCTGAAATCGGTCATTGAAAACTCCCGCTGCGCAAATGTCAACGAGAGCGATGAAATGAAGCAAATTATGCAAGCGTACTCCAAGAAAAGAGAAGTGAGTGCTCAGGAATGCGTCGCACATGCGTGCGGCTTGCATATGAAACAGTCCTCCCGCATGGTGGTGGTATTTGTACAAACGAGTGACAATGCGCTGAAAATGAGTTATCCTCTCTCGCTCCTTGAGGGCAAAACGCAGGAATCTCATGAAGTGTGGATGACTGGCCTGCCGGAAAAATACAAATCCAGACCTCAAACAGAGGAATTTGAAGTCATGTGCTTGGCTGATTTTGCATCAATGTGCAGAATTGTTTATGGCAAACAAGCCAAAGGTAAGAATGTTTTGCCTCTGCTGAACGACATGGGCTTTGTCCAGAAAAGAACAGAAAAACATGCGGTCATCAAATACTGCAAATACTCAGAACAAAAGAATCCGGAGGAATATTACTGCTCCTTGCTCAAGCTGTACCTGCCTCATCGTGCTGATTGCCAATTAAAATCTGAACGCTGTCCTTCCTATCAGTTGTTTCATGATAACGCCTGTGTACAGTTACCGTATAACGACTCTGTGGAGCGCGTGTGCCAAATTGTCAGAAGGAACAGAGAAAGGTATGAGAAATACAGTCGAGACATTGACAACGCCATCCAAGAGGTGGAGGAGAGTGGGCTCGTCATAAACGAATGGTGCCACCTGGCTCCCGAGAGTGAGTTGCAAAGACTCGAATGCGTTGAGGAAATGAACGCGAGAGATGAACCGAACGACAACGTGGAGGAAAATGTCCCGGACTATAACGTCAGGTCCAAAACAACGCAAATGTCCATCGTGACAGAGGCTGCAGCCATCGATCCCGCAGTGTTACGCGACATGTATCGTAACCTGAACCAAAAGCAAGCGTCCGTCTTCTACAAGGTCAGAGATTGGTGCATAAAACGTGTGTGTAGCTCAAAGCCCATTGAGCAGTTCTTCTACCACATCAACGGTGGCGCCGGGACCGGCAAATCGCATCTGATCAAGTGTATCCACGCAGAGGCTACCAAAATACTGCAGAGACTACCATGACTGGCTGAGGAGGCCGACATTTCCAAGCAAACGGTTGTTCTCGCAGCTGTCACTGGCACGGCGGCGTTCAACATTTCCGGGGCAACGTTGCATTGTCTACTCAAACTGCCGAGAAGTCTCAAACCCCCGTACCACGGGCTGGGCAATAAACTGGACGAAGTCAGAGCCGAGCTGTCCATCGCCGAAATACTCATCATCGATGAGATTTCCATGGTGTCGAAAGAATACGTGAATGCCAGGTTGAAACAAATCAAAGGAATTAATTTACCTTTCGGTGTTATGTCTGTTCTTGCTGTTGGAGATTTCTTTCAGCTCCCTCCCGTGAGACAGTCCAAACCTCTGTGCGTGTACGATCCTACGCGGCTGGACCACTGGCGTGACGACTTCAAAAAGATCACGCTCACCGCCATCATGAGGCAGAAAGACGATGTCGCCTTTGCCGAACTGCTGAACCGACTCCGCGTCAAAGAAAAGTCAGATGAACTGTCGGAAATGGACAGAGCTCTCCTTGCCACGAGGTACACTTCCCCAGAAATGTGTCCAAAGCATATTCTGCATGTTTTTGCCACCAATAAACAGGTGGATGGCCATAACTCTGCGATGCTGGAACTGTTTCATAAGGACATTGTGCAGATTGACGCGGATGACTACAAGAAAGACAAAGGAACTGGCAGAATGGCAAGGCAAGCTTCCCCTGTGCAAGGCGCTAAGAATGAGCTCCCGGACTCAATCAAAGTTGCCTTGGGTGCTCGTGTTATGATCACACGGAACGTTGATGTTCAATCAGGTCTGTGCAACGGGATGTTTGCAAAAGTTGTCAAATTGGTGAACTATCCAAATGAAGCCCGTGTCCAGAAACTTGGGTTGGAACTCGATCATGTGAGTAACACAGCGCGTGCTGCTAACCCCGTGTACATTGACAGACTGGAGGAGAAGCTGAACAAGGCTGGAGTGACGCGCCGACAGTTTCCCATCAAGCTTGCTTTTGCCTGCACGATCCACAAGGTACAAGGCATGACAACGTCACAGGCTGCAGTTTCGCTGAAAGGTGTTTTCGAACACGGCATGGGGTACGTAGCTCTGAGTAGAGTGACTTCGCTCAGTGGTCTGCATATTCTGCATATGGATGAGAGAAGGCTTCATGCAAATCCACAAATCACTGCTGCTCTTGCTGAGATGGCAGAGGATTCTTTGGAGAGCGTCATGCCCCTCCTTCACGTGATGCCGTCGGTAGATCGGGCAAATCACCTGGTTGTCGTCCATCATAACACCGAAGGGCTGTCTTGTCACGTGCAAGATATCGTGTCTCATCACGAACTGCTTTTCGCTGATGTTTTGTGCTTCACAGAGACACACCTCCAAGGATCAGTGGCCGATGGACGTGCTTGCTTGGAAGGCTACACGATGTTTTGCAGGAACCGAAGTGATTCTTACACAAACTGTCCTGAATTGGCTACAAAACGTGGTGGCGGCGTAGGTATTTGTGTCAAAAGTCACATCGCGGCCCAGGAAAAGAAATACGTTCAGGGTGTGACCGACATTGAATTTGTTGTGGTGATGTTGGGATCACCGGTGTTTGAGTGATGTTCCAGTTATTTATTTTCTTTCTGTGTGTTCGCAATTGTCATGGTGATTGTTCTGGTGTTTTTTTAACTCGGCTGTATGTATTTGTTTGTTCACGCTGATTTCTCCGACTGCCCGAAATTTTCCATATTCTCAGTTTATGTGTATATCTGTCATCTCAGGGACACGAAGAAAGAATCCGATCTGGCGAAAGCCCGTGCGGCTCTGGACTCAGAGGCCACAGAGCGTGAACGTCTGCAGGTGAAGTTGTCCAAGCTGAAGATTGATTTTGACGAGCTGGAAGCAAGGTGAGGCCCGCCCGGCCATTTTATCAAAAATATGCCAACAACAAAATGGATAGTGGATATTAGTGCTGACACAATTGCTTTGCTGCTGGGGCCACACCCCAAGGAAAATCCTCCTCGTGACTAATTGCAGCTCAATTGGACTTTCAGTTAACCATCCCATATGTGGGACTCACGATGGGATCACCGGTGTTTGAGTGATGTTCCAGTTATTTATTTTCTTTCTGTGTGTTCGCAATTGTCATGGTGATAATACTAGCCAACTTACATTGGCTCCCGGTCCATTTAAGATGTGACTTCAAGGTTCTTCTACTAACCTATAAATCGCTGCATGGCTTAGCGCCTTCATATCTCGTCGACCTAGTTGTTCCTTATGTTCCGTCTCGTAACCTTCGTTCGCGAAACGCTACCCTTTTAGCGACACCGAGGGCCAAGAAAATGTCTGCAGGCTCTAGAGCATTTTCTATTCGGGCTCCAGAGCTTTGGAATGCCCTACCAATGGATATTAGGACTGCTACCTCAGTAGAAACATTTAAGACACGTTTAAAGACACATTTCTATGACATGGCCTTTAACTAACCTGTAGTGGCCGATTCGGCTGGAGTTTGTTTTCTCTCCCTCTCCAGCCCCTCCCTCCCACCTCCCCGGCCGGGGAGGTGGTTAGGTGGCACCCATGCTGACAGCGGCTATCTGGATTCTCGTGGGCCAATTCAGGATGGGGGAACTGCAGCTCAACCTCCTCGAAGACACTGCCAGGACAATTGAGGGCTCCTTCGGCAGCCCTCTGCTATGACATGGACATCCACTTTTTATTTAATTGATTTTCATGTTGTATCATTTGTGCCCTCTCTGCATCCATTTCAACCTGGTGATCCTGAAAGGGGGATCCTTCCATCTGTGGTCCCTTCTCAAGGTTTCTCATTTTCCCCTGGTAGGGGTTTTTAAGTTTTTCCTTGCCCTTTTGGGAGCTTAAGATCAGGGGATGCTTTGAGAATAATTGTCAATTTCTGTCTATGTGAAGCCCTTTGAGACTGCTTGTGATTTAGGGCTATACAAATAAACTTGACTTGATTGTTCTGGTGTTTTTTTAACTCGGCTGTATGTATTTGTTTGTTCACGCTGATTTCTCCGACTGCCCGAAATTTTCCATATTCTCAGTTTATGTGTATATCTGTCATCACAGGGACACGAAGAAAGAATCCAATCTGGTGAAAGCCCGTGCGGCTCTGGACTCAGAGGCCACAGAGCGTGAACGTCTGCAGGTGAAGTTGTCCAAGCTGAAGATTGATTTTGACGAGCTGGAAGCAAGGTGAGGCCCGCCCGGCCATTTTATCAAAAATATGCCAACAACAAAATGGATAGTGGATATTAGTGCTGACATAATTGCTTTGCTGCTGGGGCCACACCCCAAGGAAAATCCTCCTCGTGACTAATTGCAGCTCAATTGGACTTTCAGTTAACCATCCCATAGTCGCACATCAATATAAATAGCGCATTTGACTGCGTCGAGGGTTTAATACTGTTTTTGCTCAGGAAGTCGCATCACATTCAAATCCTTAAAGATGAGCTGGAGTTTGAAAAGAAGCTGCATTCCGCGGTCGGTAATTACCATCACTATCGCTTATTTAATTAATGAAAATAAAGCTGAGTCATTCTCACGTCTCACGTAGGACTTGCGCATGGTCCAAAGCCAGCACGAGTCTCGCATGGTGGAGTTGGAAGCCGGCCAAAAAGTGAAAGATCTGGAGGAGGCTCTGTCTACAGAGAGGGAGCGGACCCAGAACAAGGAGGAGAGGTCTTTTTACAGCTTTAGAACATACCACAACGTTTCCTCTCATAGCAAATAATGTCTCCACGTTTGTCCCGAGGGTACGCCAAACCATGTCGGCCAGCAAAAAGAGGAAACGTCCGAAGGACAGCGAGGGTTTGAGCACTCCGCAATACAGTTGATGAGGTCAGTGGATGTGTCACAGGGGAACATCTTACGAAATTTGCACATTTTCCAGTAACGACTAACCTGTTGAGATCAATTTCAACTATTAGGATCAGAATTTGGGGAACTGGCAGGTGAAGCTCCAGATTGGATCTTCTGCTCCCATCGTATTCAAGTTTGCTGCAGAATTCATCCGTTTGCTTACATAATCTTCCTGGGGGGCGTTTTCCAACTCCATTTGCTCCTGATACTCATCCAGCTGCTGGTGCATCCGCTCCCACATGTCGGCCATTTCTCGGTCTTTCTCCCTGAGGAGGCTACGCATGGTGTCCCCTCTTTGGAGACAGAGCCTCGTCCAGATCTTTCACTTTTGCATCACGGGCTGCAAGCTAGTGTCAACACAGACTTTTTAAACTTTTGCAGCTGAGACAGATTCTAAGGTCCAAATGATAAATGGTTACCTCTTTTTGAAGGTAGAGTTTAATTTGAAGTTCATGCTGGCTTTGCATCTTCATCAAGGCTTCGGGCAGTTTACTTTCATAATCTTCCTGGGGGGCGTTTTCAAACTCCACCATGCGAGACTCGTGCCGGCGTTTGACCTTGCGCAACTCCTACGTGAGACGTGAGAATGACTCAGCTTTATTCTCATGAATTAAAAATAAGCGATAGTGATGATAATCGTGTAATAAACTGGGAATATGGAAAATGGATGGACGCAGTCAAATGTGCTATTTATGTTGATATGCGACTATGGCAGACATGGGCAAACTACGGCCCGCGGGCCACATCCGGCCCACGGGGCCGTTTAATCCGGCCCGCCAAACCTGAATAAAGTGTATTATAAATGTTTGGGGGGGTCATTTTCCCTACAATTACTATGTTTCCCCAGTAGATGGGAAAGCGCCCGCCCGCCCGCGCATTTACTCCCGGGAGCCGTCAGAAAGCTCGGTGCACACTCACAAGTACATGTGCGTACTCAGTAGTACGTAGTCATTTCATCTATCAGTGCCGAATTTTGAGTGTAGGCTGTGACGTCAATATTCTCGTAATTCGCGTGCTGAGTTTTCAGATACAGTTTTACGCTAAAGCCACCCACAAACCTTCCCCTGGAATCCTTCTATTAAAATGAGTCGCCCAAGAAAAAGCAAGGTGGACACAGTGCCGAGTGTTTAAAAGAGAGTGGCCAATTTGGCTCGACGTACGCGACGTGACGTTCAGCCACATGAACGTCAACAAAGCCAGTCACAGATCTAGGTTAATGGACCGACACCTCGGCTCTATCCTAAGAATTACCACAACAAATTTTACTCCAGACTATGATGCAACCCAATTCGGCCCGCAAGTCAAAAAGTTTGCCCGACCCTGGACTATGGGATGGTTAACTGGAAGTCCAATGTTGAGCTGCAATTAGTCACGAGGAGGATTTTCCTTGGGGTGTGGCCCCAGCAGCAAAGCAATTATGTCAGCACTAATATCCAGCATCCATTTTGTTGTTGGCATATTTTTGATAAAATGGCCGGGCCTCACCTTGCTTTCAGCTCCTTGATTTCCTCCCTCAGCTTGCTCACCTCCAGCTCCAGACGTGCACGCTCTTTGGCCTCAGAGTCCAGAGTCGCACGGGCATCCGCCAGCTCCGTCTCGAAAACGGCCTTCAGGCCCGTCAGCTGCCGGGACACCTCTGTTTCGGATTCAGTGATGCGCAAAAGCAAGCCGGCGTTCCCCACTTCCCGGGAACGGGCGTTGTCGACGTAAATGCCCAGAAGGTCGTTGAGCTTGCGGAGATCTTCCACCTCCTGGGAGAGGGCGTTGTTTGCACCTTGAGGAATGTTTTCTGGGGTCGCCGTCTCGAGCTTGCTTCTGCTGATCCAGGAAAGACTCAGTGTCATGCATTACACCAATGCCTGATTGCACTTATCAAAGAAACTGCATAGAGGTTTCTTCAAAGTCAAACAAAGGTTCCTTTGTAAATACACATAAAAAAAAAACAACTCACTCTTTGCAATGGTTCAAAGAAACTATGCAACGGATGGATCCTAAGGGCGGCTCGGTGGGGCACTGGGAAGCACGTCCGCCTCACAGTTAGGTGGGTGCTGGTTCGATTCCACCTCTGGCCCTACCTGTGTGGAGTTTCCTCCCTCAGCTTGCTCACCTCCAGCTGCAGACGGTCGTTGAGTAGGGGTGTAACGATACATCGATACACATCGATTAATCCATATAATGCTCTACGATTTATTGGCATCGATGCTAAAGGTAAACATCGATTTATATCGCCGTGTTTGACCTCGGACATTAGACGCGACTTTATTTTGAAATCCAGTTCATTGTTGCTTGCTTCCTCTTTCCGGGAGCAGAGAGCACAGGGCTCGAAGCTTATTTTTTGCCCAAGTTGCCCTCGGGCAAGTTGGAGAAAATTTTACTTGCCCGAAACAAAATTTTACTTGCCCGAATTTTTTTGGAGTGGATTTTTACTTGCCCGACACATTTTTGCAATAAAAAAGACAACACTATAAGTTTTGCCTTCATATGCCTTCGTATCCGCCAACCGGAAACAAGCTCTGCTGGTGCGCAGGCGCAGAAGAGCCAGGGACGGGTGAGAGAGCATGCATTTAATTACGAAGCGCTTTGCCGTTATCAATGTATTGCAGACTTACACGAGAAACTAACCGCTCCCTAGAAAACAAAATGTCGGACCAGAAGCGGCAGAAGTTGCGAGAAATTATGCACAAAATCGTCTTTTTACAGCTTGAAAACATGGTATTATGGCAGGGCAAGTTCGGGCAAGTGAGGAAAAAATTCTACTTGCCCGTCTGCCATCGCTACTTGCCCCGGGCAATCGGGCAATCGTTAGTTTCGAGCCCTGGAGCAGTGCGCGGCGTTGCTGCACGTGAAAGGGGAGTCGACAACTAGTACGCGGCTCCTGGGCTGGTGCTATGGCTAGTGTCCAAAAAGACGAGGAAATTGGCTCCCCTTTAGGCTTCAAGTCATTCGTTTGGAAGCACTTTGGATTCCAAAGAAAAGATGGCTCAACGAACAAGACACGTGCAGTTTGTAAATCCTGCCACGCGGTGATCAAATATTCAGGGAGCACAAATCTCGCCGCACATTTAAAGAAAAAACACGACATCAAAGTTCAGTGTTAAAGTAAGCAATTTGTATACTACAATACTCTTGTAATTTCCTAAATAAAGAGTTTGCAGTACCTTGTTGATTTTGCGTATGAATTGTTATAAATCAGGATATTGTTCTATAGTTTTTATTAAAAAAAATGTATACATCGATCGTAGAGGACTATATCGCGATATATCGTGAATGAATCGCAGCAGGCTTTAAGATATTGGCAAATATCGTATCGTAGTTCTTTATATCGATATTATATCGTATCGTGACAAAACCCGCGATTTACACCCCTATCGTCGAGGTTGCTGAGATCTTTCTTCTCCACCAATTTGTGCTTTTCAGCAATAACAACCTGCTTTGGCGATCTCCTCTGCCACGATAAAATTCGCTTTCACAGCAGCTTCACTTTGTGATTTTGAACGGGTGAAAAACGTCTGCTGGAATATCAGCTTCTTCTTTACCTTTTCTTTAACTCTTCTACCTTCTGTCATTCTGCTCTGCATTCAGGTCTTTCAGGTTATCCAGATGTTTTGTTTCATAGTGCCGTCTTAGATTAAAATCTTTCAATACAGCCACATTAGCGCCACACATGAGACAAACGGGCTTACCGGCAATGTCAGTAAACATATACTCAACCTTTTTAAAGGCTTTGTTTTCAGAATCAACTTTTCTCTTCGTGAGGGGCTAGCTCCCCAATAACTTGCAGCAACAAGCACTTGTCCTGATTGCCGCGGAAAAACGCTCAGCAAGGCAGCGAAAGCACTGCATTATGGGATCTGTAGTTTATTGTGTTATCATCGCTTCATATCGTCGGGCCATTAGTAACAATAATATAAAATGATCTCGCGGGCCTTGAGTTTGACACACATATGGTTTAGACTCTTTGCAAACGCTTTTCTTTATATCTTTAAGCTGTTTGACACTTTTACTTGCTTTCTATCAGAGTTGTTTTACTCCTGCTTCGGCAATGTTTCATTTCTACACCCAAGCGATCATTGAATTCATTTTTGTCCTATTTTTCGAATTTAGCAACTGTGTAACATTGCGGCTACTGCAAGACGTCAAAACAAAGGTATTAAGGTCATTTCAAGAAGACGTACCAGTTCGAACTTAAGACTCAATCTCAACGTTTGGGTTTAGTTAGCTTTTATCATGTGTTCAGGTTTTACATTTTAAGTTACATTTGTTTTATTTTACTTAATTTTATTGCACTATAGTGCAGTGCGGCACTGTACTTTATTTTTATCTTAACATGTAGTTTGCTTATGTGACCACACGGCGGCGCCTCTCACCCGCGACAAGCTCTGATCAACTTTATTTGATGCTAGTTTCGAGCTTTACGTTATTCTTTGGAGAATAATTGAGCGGGTTAATGTCTGAAAGACAAAAACAGTTCATATTTTCTATTATTCTGTCTGCAGTTGGAACATTGCAGCACTTGACATGTTGGAGTTCAATGCCCCTCATTGGCCATTTAAATCCACTTGTGAAAAAATAAAAAATGTTGCCATTCTTTTTAATCTGCAAAAAAAAAAAAAAAAAGAACAATTCCAATAATGTTATTGATCATATATTGCCTGATTTGAACCTTGTCTCCTGAAATTTTTTTCCGTGTATAGTGCGCAAAATTTAACGAATTTATTGTCCTAAAATCTGGGGTGCGCATTATACATGGGTACAAAAAATTTTTGATTTTTTTTTTTTAATTTTTTTTTTTTTTTTTTTTTTTAGAAAACCAAACCAACAACAGGGTGACATTACCAAAGACAGGAACAGAAAGCAAACAGACATCATGACAGTAACACATGCAATGATCCGACGGTGAGCGAGGGGCAGACAGGACTTAAATACAAAACACGTTACATCGATTGAGGTGACACAGGAAGAGAGGGGCGACGCGAACAGAAACTATGGCAACCTAGACACATAGCAAAACTGGGGACGAGACGTGACAAATGTCCCTCGAAATGAAACTTGAAATCACCAAGTTTTGGTTTCCAAGGGTGTTTTTATTCCTCTTCAACGTCTCTCCCATACAGAGCCGCCTTTTTCACGTCCGCACGCCTCTTTCCCGTGCGCGCACGGAGCGCGGTGGTGCGTTTATGGGCAGTCGGAGAAATCAACGCCAACAAAAAAGATTACATCCAGCCTAGTTAAGACCATACCAAAGACTATAAAAATGGGACCCATTGCCTCCCTGCGTGTGTGACGATCATTGGGACTTAAAAAAAAAAAAAAAAATCATAAAAAAAAATTCATAAAAATTGGGTGCGTATTATACATGGGTACAGGCTTTTTTTCAGCATCAGCATGCCATTTTTAGGGTGCGTATTATACATGGGGGCGCACTATACACGGAAAAAAACGGTAATTCAGGAGGCAAGGTTGAAATCTTCTTTGCGAGTTGCATACTTTGGATCCGAATCTGACGTGGGGCCGTGGTACTAGTACTAATATTACTAATATTACTGCTCCTTGCTCAAGCTGTACCTGCCTCATCGTGCTGATTGCCAATTAAAATCTGAACGCTGTCCTTCCTATCAGTTGTTTCATGATAACGCCTGTGTACAGTTACCGTATAACGACTCTGTGGAGCACGTGTGCCAAATTGTCAGAAGGAACAGAGAAAGGTATGAGAAATACAGTCGAGACATTGACAACGCCATCCAAGAGGTGGAGGAGAGTGGGCTCGTCATAAACGAATGGTGCCACCTGGCTCCCGAGAGTGAGTTGCAAAGACTCGAATGCGTTGAGGAAATGAACGCGGGAGATGAACCGAACGACAACGTGGAGGAAAATGTCCCGGACTATAACGTCAGGTCCAAAACAACGCAAATGTCCATCGTGACAGAGGCTGCAGCCATCGATCCCGCAGTGTTACGCGACATGTATCGTAACCTGAACCAAAAGCAAGCGTCCGTCTTCTACAAGGTCAGAGATTGGTGCATAAAACGTGTGTGTAGCTCAAAGCCCATTGAGCAGTTCTTCTACCACATCAACGGTGGCGCCGGGACCTGCAAATCGCATCTGATCAAGTGTATCCACGCAGAGGCTACCAAAATACTGCAGAGACTACCACGACTGGCTGAGGAGGCCGACATTTCCAAGCAAACGGTTGTTCTCGCAGCTTTCACTGGCACGGCGGTGTTCAACATTTCCGGGGCAATGTTGCATTGTCTACTCAAACTACCGAGAAGTCTCAAACCCCCGTACCACGGGCTGGGCAATAAACTGGACGAAGTCAGAGCCGAGCTGTCCATCGCCGAAATACTCATCATCAATGAGATTTCCATGGTGTCGAAAGACCTCTTTGCCTACGTGAATGCCAGGTTGAAACAAATCAAAGGAATTAATTTACCTTTCGGTGGCATGTCTGTTCTTGCTGTTGGTCCAAACCTCTGTGCGTGTACGATCCTACGCGGCTGGACCACTGGCGTGACGACTTCAAAAAGATCACGCTCACCGCCATCATGAGGCAGAAAGACGATGTCGCCTTTGCCGAACTGCTGAACCGACTCCGCGTCAAAGAAAAGTCAGATGAACTGTCGGAAATGGACAGAGCTCTCCTTGCCACGAGGTACACTTCCCCAGAAATGTGTCCAAAGCATATTCTGCATGTTTTTGCCACCAATAAACAGGTGGATGGCCATAACTCTGCAATGCTGGAACTGTTTCATAAGGACATTGTGCAGATTGACGCGGATGACTACAAGAAAGACAAAGGAACTGGCAGAATGGCAAGGCAAGCTTCCCCTGTGCAAAGCGCTAAGAATGAGCTCCCGGACTCAATCAAAGTTGCCTTGGGTGCTCGTGTTATGATCACACGAAACGTTGATGTTCAATCAGGTCTGTGCAACGGGATGTTTAAAAAAGTTGTCAAATTGGTGAACTATCCAAATGAAGCCCGTGTCCAGAAACTTGGCTTGGAACTCGATCATGTGAGTAACACAGCGCGTGCTGCTAACCCCGTGTACATTGACAGACTGGAGGAGAAGCTGAACAAGGCTGGAGTGACGCGCCGACAGTTTCCCATCAAGCTTGCTTTTGCCTGCACGATCCACAAGGTACAAGGCATGACAACGTCACAGGCTGCAGTTTCGCTGAAAGGTGTTTTCGAACACGGCATGGGGTACGTAGCTCTGAGTAGAGTGACTTCGCTCAGTGGTCTGCATATTCTGCATATGGATGAGAGAAGGCTTCATGCAAATCCACAAATCACTGCTGCTCTTGCTGAGATGGCAGAGGATTCTTTGACGAGCGTCATGCCCCTCCTTCACGTGATGCCGTCGGTAGATCGGGCAAATCACCTGGTTGTCGTCCATCATAACACCGAAGGGCTGTCTTGTCACGTGCAAGATATCGTGTCTCATCACGAACTGCTTTTCGCTGATGTTTTGTGCTTCACAGAGACACACCTCCAAGGATCAGTGGCCGATGGACGTGCTTGCTTGGAAGGCTACACGATGTTTTGCAGGAACCGAAGTGATTCTTACACAAACTGTCCTGACTTGGCTACAAAACGTGGTGGCGGCGTAGGTATTTGTGTCAAAAGTCACATCGCGGCCCAGGAAAAGAAATACGTTCAGGGTGTGACCGACATTGAATTTGTTGTGGTGATGTTGGGATCACCGGTGTTTGAGTGATGTTCCAGTTATTTATTTTCTTTCTGTGTGTTCGCAATTGTCATGGTGATTGTTCTGGTGTTTTTTTAACTCGGCTGTATGTATTTGTTTGTTCACGCTGATTTCTCCGACTGCCCGAAATTTTCCATATTCTCAGTTTATGTGTATATCTGTCATCTCAGGGACACGAAGAAAGAATCCGATCTGGCGAAAGCCCGTGCGGCTCTGGACTCAGAGGCCACAGAGCGTGAACGTCTGCAGGTGAAGTTGTCCAAGCTGAAGATTGATTTTGACGAGCTGGAAGAAAGGTGAGGCCCGCCCGGCCATTTTATCAAAAATATGCCAACAACAAAATGGATAGTGGATATTAGTGCTGACACAATTGCTTTGCTGCTGGGGCCACACCCCAAGGAAAATCCTCCTCGTGACTAATTGCAGCTCAATTGGACTTTCAGTTAACCATCCCATATGTGGGACTCACGATGGGATCACCGGTGTTTGAGTGATGTTCCAGTTATTTATTTTCTTTCTGTGTGTTCGCAATTGTCATGGTGATAATACTAGCCAACTTACATTGGCTCCCGGTCCATTTAAGATGTGACTTCAAGGTTCTTCTACTAACCTATAAATCGCTGCATGGCTTAGCGCCTTCATATCTCGTCGACCTAGTTGTTCCTTATGTTCCGTCTCGTAACCTTCGTTCGCAAAACGCTACCCTTTTAGCGACACCGAGGGCCAAGAAAATGTCTGCAGGCTCTAGAGCATTTTCTATTCGGGCTCCAGAGCTTTGGAATGCCCTACCAATGGATATTAGGACTGCTACCTCAGTAGAAACATTTAAGACACGTTTAAAGACACATTTCTATGACGTGGCCTTTAACTAACCTGTAGTGGCCGATTCGGCTGGAGTTTGTTTTCTCTCCCTCTCCACCCCCTCCCTCCCCCCTCCCCGGCCGGGGAGGTGGTTAGGTGGCACCCATGCTGACAGCGGCTATCTGGATTCTCGTGGGCCAATTCAGGATGGGGGAACTGCAGCTCAACCTCCTCGAAGACACTGCCAGGACAATTGAGGGCTCCTTCGGCAGCCCTCTGCTATGACATGGACATCCACTTTTTATTTAATTGATTTTCATGTTGTACCATTTGTGCCCTCTCTGCATCCATTTCAACCTGGTGATCCTGAAAGGGGGATCCTTCCATCTGTGGTCCCTTCTCAAGGTTTCTCATTTTCCCCTGGTAGGGGTTTTTAAGTTTTTCCTTGCCCTTTTGGGAGCTTAAGATCAGGGGATGCTTTGAGAATAATTGTCAATTTCTATGTGAAGCCCTTTGAGACTGCTTGTGATTTAGGGCTATACAAATAAACTTGACTTGACTTGATTGTTCTGGTGTTTTTTTAACTCGGCTGTATGTATTTGTTTGTTCACGCTGATTTCTCCGACTGCCCGAAATTTTCCATATTCTCAGTTTATGTGTATATCTGTCATCACAGGGACACGAAGAAAGAATCCAATCTGGCGAAAGCCCGTGCGGCTCTGGACTCAGAGGCCACAGAGCGTGAACGTCTGCAGGTGAAGTTGTCCAAGCTGAAGATTGATTTTGACGAGCTGGAAGCAAGGTGAGGCCCGCCCGGCCATTTTATCAAAAATATGCCAACAACAAAATGGATAGTGGATATTAGTGCTAACATAATTGCTTTGCTGCTGGGGCCACACCCCAAGGAAAATCCTCCTCGTGACTAATTGCAGCTCAATTGGACTTTCAGTTAACCATCCCATAGTCGCACATCAATATAAATAGCGCATTTGACTGCGTCGAGGGTTTAATACTGTTTTTGCTCAGGAAGTCGCATCACATTCAAATCCTTAAAGATGAGCTGGAGTTTGAAAAGAAGCTGCATTCCGCGGTCGGTAATTACCATCACTATCGCTTATTTAATTAATGAAAATAAAGCTGAGTCATTCTCACGTCTCACGTAGGACTTGCGCATGGTCCAAAGCCAGCACGAGTCTCGCATGGTGGAGTTGGAAGCCGGCCAAAAAGTAAAAGATCTGGAGGAGGCTCTGTCTACAGAGAGGGAGCGGACCCAGAACAAGGAGGAGAGGTCTTTTTACAGCTTTAGAACATACCACAACGTTTGCTCTCATAGCAATTAATGTCTCCACGTTTGTCCCCAGGGTACGCCAAACCATGTCGGCCAGCAAAAAGAGGAAACGTCCGAAGGACAGCGAGGGTTTGAGCTCGGGCGGATGCAATGTGCCTCGTCCTAAAATCGCCCAGCAGGTCACTGTGGATGAGCAGCAGGTCACTGTGGATGAGCAGCAGGTCACTCTGGATGAGGTGGACTCGTACGGCAAATATGTCAGACTCCGCAATACAGTTGATGAGGTCAGTGGATGTGTCACAGGGGAACATCTTACGAAATTTGCACATTTTCCAGTAACGACTAACCTGTTGAGATCAATTTCAACTATTAGGATCAGAATTTGGGGAACTGGCAGGTGAAGCTCCAGATTGGATCTTCTGCTCCCATCGTATTCAAGTTTGCCGCAGAATTCATCCTGAAGGCCCACGAGAGTGTCACGGTAATCAATCTTATCTGGAAGATCTCAGATACAAGGTGCTCAATATTTCAATGACCTTTACATGCATCAGATCTGGGCGGCTGACGCTGGCCGAAACCACAATCCTCCCTCTGATCTAGTCTGGGAGACACAGTCCAACTGGGGACCTGTAGGCCAGGTCCACTTTACCTTGATCAACGCCAACGGAGAGGTGACACATCTTTCAAGCGACAAGAAGCAATATTTCTCTTTTGACGTCCGTTTTTCTTCCGGGAAATAAGGATGAGCAAAGCCACTGGCGCACGTTTGGAAGATGATGATGGAAATTCCACTTCCACCGTGGGATAGAGGAAATGGAATTTCGGTTTCTTGTGTGTCTTGACATATGAAGGGATTGACAATAAAGCAGACTTTGACTTTTGACATGGTCACATTATAAAAATATTGTATAACAATACAATTAAATGGGCTTTTTTTTAATAAAATCTGCTCCGACCTGTTGTGAAATTTAATTGAAATAATTGAAATAAAATTGTTGTTCTTCAAAAATGATTGAATTTGTCTTTTTTCATTCTGTGTAATTACAGTCTGCTGTATGCACCAAAAAAGAAAAGAGTGTAATATCGGTTTCATCAGTATATAATTGAAACCGGAAGGTATTCGGAAATCCCTGCGGTCAGTAGAATATATAACGGCTGTGCAATGAGAAGTCAAGACATGTTCCACGAGAGCAGGCGGTCAAGGCAAGAGTAATCTCGACGCAACATGCCCAACATGTGTAAGTCAGTGATGAATGTTTCCTGAATTTTCTTCCTCTTTTGCCATTCATTCATGATTTTCTTCTGCTTCCGCATTAGACACGCAAATTCTCGCGGTGGGCTTGGTGGCTTTTCTAGTACTGCGAGCCAATGGCGCTCCGTTGACAGAAGCGACCACCGTCTTGCCATCAAGCGACACCTCAAGTGAGGAGGAAACGGCGCCCTCTGACCTGCTGACCTCTGCTCATGTTTGGGACTCGGTTCTGGGTACCGCTAAAGAACACCAGAAAGCTGTAAGTGGAAATTCAGAAAGCACCTTCATTGTCTTCTCCTGGCTGTAAAACATATCTGACTTGTGACTAATTTCAATATCAGTTTGATGATGAATTCCAAAACAATGTCAACTTTCATTTACTGGAGCACTACAAAGCACCTCAGTTTCCAGCAAACTGCCCCAGCTCCAACTTTAGCAAGGTAAGAACCAGAAATGGAAAACCACCAGAGGTGGGAGAAAATACAGACACTGACACTTTCCATAATTGTTTGCTAGCATCGGCTTGACTTTTATGCGTAGGTTGAATAGATATTTGTTTTTTAACTGACCTAAATATTCTTTTTTCCAGGAGGCTTGCCTGCACAGGCTGGCCCAAGGTCTGTCCACTTACATAATTCTTCTCAAGCACGTGGAGAAGGAATATCCCGGCAGTAAAATTCTGTCTGAGGCCAAACACTACTCTGAACTCCTGCTCTACAATATCAAACAAAAGGTTGGCCAGTGTGACAATTTAGGGATAGGAAATGAATTTTGCTGTTACTATAATACCTATTTTGACATTGTGTTGCTTACTCTTGTCCGGCAGATGAAAAAACCAGAAGAGGTCACAGGCCTGAGTAGCAATGAGGAAGAGAGCCTATTGAGGTCACTGTACCACCCCGATGCTTTCCACAGAAAGATGACGGCGCACAACATCCTGCGGAAGCTCTACATCTTCATTGTTGACGGCGAGAGGGCGCTGAGGCGCAAAGAACGGCGAAGGGGAAAACATGCCAAGGTCTTCGCCATGTTTAGTTTATTGCGGTAGTCACGTCCGCCACTGAAGCCCGTCGGAAATGTTGGGCAAAACATGAAGTGAATTAAGTTGTTGGATCTGCACTGACGTGTCGTAACCCACTGACGGATTGATGATGTATTTGTTTTTGCATGACGCACTGAGTTTTTTAAATTTTTTATTCTGTAGATAACCTATTTATTGCTCATTCAAAAAAGCCATTGTGAATCTAAGACCTTATTTATTGCAAACAGTCGTATGAATTATTTAAAGAAGATATTTATTACATATTATTGTTTTTATACTTGAAGGCATGATAATTATATTTATTTTTTAAACGGAATGTATTTTTAAAACATGAATAAAACTATTTGCTTACTTGTGAATTGAACTGCTTGATTTATAACACTTTGGCAGGTGTCTTTTGAGAATTTCACTTATTAGATTGAACTACAGAAATCTCTTTTTCTGAGATTCAAAGACATCGTATATATATATATATATATTTGCAAAACTGAAATATCGTAAGGCCACTTATGGGCTTTACTGTCAGACATTTATTGACAAAAACATGGAACAGACTTCAAGACAATGTCGTAACAATAACAAATAAATATCTCAGACCAAATTGACTTTCAGGTGGCCAACTCGTCGTGGTCTTCAGGTGGAGGTTGTTGATGCAGGTGCACGTCATCCTTCTTCAACCCCAAAGTAAACTGAAACGAAGCAAAAACAGCCAACGATACATATGTCATTGTTGTTTTTGACTTAATCTGCCATTTTTATTAAGGTTCTCTTTCTACATATTTACCAAACACAAGCGATACATTAACTTCAATACAAAAAAAGGGCACTACCTCAAATACAACTTAGAAAACAGTTTGACTGAAATGGTAGTCATTCAATAAATAAATATACGCACATTTTCTTTTTCAAATTGCAGCCTTTGCGGTTTTGAAAATTGCAGTTGATCACATTGCAACGTCGACTTGAATTCTATTCATCTCTCAGTTTTAATGCACAGACAGACACACGAGAGAAAACGCTGACACAGAAGCAGTGGATGACGCAAATCCGTGTTGCCGCAAGCAGACCTGTTGCTGAGATTGTCTCATGTGTTGAGACGAGCGACACTAGACGGTGTTCAGGTGAACGTCACCACCAAGAATTTACCGATAACGACAGTGGAGTGGTTTTCACTACAGGTAAACAGCTGGCAAATGTGACAAAAATTCCAAAATCTCGTAGAGAAAAGTTCCTACGACAAATAAAAGCACAAGAAAAGTTAAAAGAAAAATTGGAAGTGAGACGTAAAAAACAGGAACTAAAGAGAATGATGAAAAACTCTAAAGAGAGGGAACAGTACAGTCAAATTGCAGAGGTAAGACAAAGGAAATTGGGTTATATTAGAACCCGTTATCAACAGGACAAGCGTTTTTGTGCCAAACAAAAGTCCTATTTTACACAACGTTGTCAGACGGATCATGAGTTTAAGAAGAAAAACCTTTCCCGTTTCTCACGTCGTTATAGGACAGATGAGTGTTTTACGATGAGACGACGCGCTTACATCACAGAACGTTACCGTGACGATGTTGGGTTCCGAAACAGGCAGCGCTCTTACATGACACGCCGTTATTTAAACAACCCTGAATTCCGATTAAAACATCAGGAAATCATGAGGCGCATAATGGCAAAAAAATGTGATTCACTGAAGACCAAAACAATGCGCAGAGTAAGTACGCTTTTGAAAAAATACTAAGTCATAAACCGACTATGTAGGGAGCGAAATGACTGTGTGCTCATGAAAGCTGTTGAGGTATTCAAAGCCCAAATTAAGAATGGCCCCACATTTGTCTGCACTGTTTGCCACAGAGCATTGTTTCCGAACCAAGTACGCGCTTGTCAACGTAGATTTTATAAGAAAAACAGACATGTTGTTGCAAGTTGTCTCACGGGACAATTTGTCCATATCTGTGATGATGAATGTCAGGCCTCGTGCAGCGTACCAGCTGAAAGAAAACTGGAGTGGATATGTCACACTTGCTATAGTCACCTCAAAGATGGTAAAATGCCTGCACTTGCTGTTGCGAACAATCTCACACTCTCTGATATTCCAAAGGAACTGTGTGGATTGAACATACTGGAGAGACACCTCATTTCCAAATGCATATCATTTGCCAAAATTGTACCTCTTCCCAAAGGTCAACAACGAGCCATTCGTGGAAATGTGGTGTGCGTGCCATCGGAAGTACAAGAGACGGTCAATGTCTTGCCCAGACTAAGAAGTAAGTCACAGATGTTGAGAGTGAAACTGAAGAGACGGCTTTGCTACAAAGGCCATCAGTTTTTTCAAACTGTCACTTGGTCTAAGCTAATGAGCGCTCGGATGAAACTGAAACAAGTCCATCCACAGTACAGAGACATAACCATTCGCGACGATGCGGACCTTTGCGACCCAACCCTCACTGACGATGAGAGCAGCTCCGATGAAGCGCAAATGAGCGACAGTGAGTACAATGAGGAAGCTCTGGAGGAGATGTACAGATTTGAAAGTGATGCTCTGTGTGGGATGAACAGTGACTCTCAACATGACAACAGTGGTAACAAACAGCAACAAGAAAATTCGGAAGACGGTGATCAACCAAATGGTGGAGTGATACTTGAATCATGTCTCCAACCCAATGATGTGGCAGAGGAAATTATGAGTTTTACAGAGGGCATTTATTGTGTTGCTCCTGCAGAAAGAAACAACCCAGTAAGTTTTTTCAAGACTCCCAAGCTTGAGGCCATGGCTTTTCCGGTGCAGTTTCCCACTGGTCACAACACCCTCGATGAAGAGAGAGCAATAAAACTCACACTAAGCAAATATTTCAAAACCCGTCTGTGTTGCGTGGATGAACGCTTTGCTCGAGATACCAACTACTTGTTCTTTGCCCAGTTTGTGACTGAAATTTACCAGGCAACGTCGAGCATGACAATACAGCTGCGCAAAGGTAAGCCTTTTACCAGGGATGGTCGAAGGATACACAATGCCATGCTTCAGGACAAACGTGAAGTTGAGAAACTGGTGCGCAGCAAAGATGCTGTCCGATTCATGACACCGCTGAGAGGTACGCCGGCCTATTGGGAGAAAACCACCAAAGATCTTTTTGCTATGATCCGGCAGCTGGGCACACCCACGTTCTTTTGCACATTTTCTGCTGCCGAAATGCGTTGGGAAGAGGTCATCACCGCCATCAAAGCGCAACAAGGTGAAGTAGTGAATTTCGCCCAACTTGACTGGGCTACCAAGTGTGAGATCCTACGCAGCAATCGTGTGACGACGATGCGCATGTTTGACAAGCGTGTGGAAGCTCTGTTCAGAGATTTGATCCTCTCTCCGGCGCAACCGATTGGTGAGGTCGTCGACTACTTTTACCGACTGGAGTTTCAACACAGAGGAAGTCCTCACATTCATTGCCTCATATGGGTTCGAGGTGCCCCTGTATTTGAGGAAGCCACGGATGGAGCCATCCGTCATTTTGTGTCTCGCTACATCTCGGCCGAGCTAACGGACCCGCAGAAGGAACCGGAATTGTACAAAAAGGTCACAGAGGTTCAGATGCACAGCAAAAGTCACTCCAAATCGTGCGTCAAACACCAAGGTGCAAATTGCCGCTTTGGATTCCCCAAACAACCGTGCGATGAAACAATGATCGTCAGACCTGCGCCCGTCGACGACGACAATCGAGATCAACGCAATGACGATCGGTTGGCGTCGAATGCCAAGCTTGTTCCCGTGCTAAATCTGCTGAATGAGCCTGAAACGGCCTCCCTGACTTTGCCTCAGCTACTGGCTAAACGTAAGCTCACCGGTGACGAGTACATGAACTGTTTGCGCATGACGGCCTCGTCGAGTTCTGTCGTGCTTAAGCGAGAACCGAAAGACTGCTGGGTCAACAACTACAACCGCCATTTGCTTCTTGCCTGGGATGGAAACCTGGACATCCAATACATCCTGAATGCCTACTCTTGCATCGCATACATCTGCAGCTACATCAGCAAGGCTGAACACGGTCTGAGCCAATACCTGAAATCGGTCATTGAAAACTCCCGCTGCGCAAATGTCAACGAGAGCGATGAAATGAAGCAAATTATGCAAGCGTATTCCAAGAAAAGAGAAGTGAGTGCTCAGGAATGCGTCGCACGTGCGTGCGGCTTGCATATGAAACAGTCCTCCCGCATGGTGGTGGTATTTGTACAAACGAGTGACAATGCGCTGAAAATGAGTTATCCTCTCTCGCTCCTTGAGGGCAAAACGCAGGAATCTCATGAAGTGTGGATGACTGGCCTGCCGGAAAAATACAAATCCAGACCTCAAACAGAGGAATTTGAAGTCATGTGCTTGGCTGATTTTGCATCAATGTGCAGAATTGTTTATGGCAAACAAGCCAAAGGTAAGAATGTTTTGCCTCTGCTGAACGACATGGGCTTTGTCCAGAAAAGAACAGAAAAACATGCGGTCATCAAATACTGCAAATACTCAGAACAAAAGAATCCGGAGGAATATTACTGCTCCTTGCTCAAGCTGTACCTGCCTCATCGTGCTGATTGCCAATTAAAATCTGAACGCTGTCCTTCCTATCAGTTGTTTCATGATAACGCCTGTGTACAGTTACCGTATAACGACTCTGTGGAGCGCGTGTGCCAAATTGTCAGAAGGAACAGAGAAAGGTATGAGAAATACAGTCGAGACATTGACAACGCCATCCAAGAGGTGGAGGAGAGTGGGCTCGTCATAAACGAATGGTGCCACCTGGCTCCCGAGAGTGAGTTGCAAAGACTCGAATGCGTTGAGGAAATGAACGCGAGAGATGAACCGAACGACAACGTGGAGGAAAATGTCCCGGACTATAACGTCAGGTCCAAAACAACGCAAATGTCCATCGTGACAGAGGCTGCAGCCATCGATCCCGCAGTGTTACGCGACATGTATCGTAACCTGAACCAAAAGCAAGCGTCCGTCTTCTACAAGGTCAGAGATTGGTGCATAAAACGTGTGTGTAGCTCAAAGCCCATTGAGCAGTTCTTCTACCACATCAACGGTGGCGCCGGGACCGGCAAATCGCATCTGATCAAGTGTATCCACGCAGAGGCTACCAAAATACTGCAGAGACTACCACGACTGGCTGAGGAGGCCGACATTTCCAAGCAAACGGTTGTTCTCGCAGCTTTCACTGGCACGGCGGCGTTCAACATTTCCGGGGCAACGTTGCATTGTCTACTCAAACTGCCGAGAAGTCTCAAACCCCCGTACCACGGGCTGGGCAATAAACTGGACGAAGTCAGAGCCGAGCTGTCCATCGCCGAAATACTCATCATCGATGAGATTTCCATGGTGTCGAAAGACCTCTTTGCCTACGTGAATGCCAGGTTGAAACAAATCAAAGGAATTAATTTACCTTTCGGTGGCATGTCTGTTCTTGCTGTTGGAGATTTCTTTCAGCTCCCTCCCGTGAGACAGTCCAAACCTCTGTGCGTGTACGATCCTACGCGGCTGGACCACTGGCGTGACGACTTCAAAAAGATCACGCTCACCGCCATCATGAGGCAGAAAGACGATGTCGCCTTTGCCGAACTGCTGAACCGACTCCGCGTCAAAGAAAAGTCAGATGAACTGTCGGAAATGGACAGAGCTCTCCTTGCCACGAGGTACACTTCCCCAGAAATGTGTCCAAAGCATATTCTGCATGTTTTTGCCACCAATAAACAGGTGGATGGCCATAACTCTGCGATGCTGGAACTGTTTCATAAGGACATTGTGCAGATTGACGCGGATGACTACAAGAAAGACAAAGGAACTGGCAGAATGGCAAGGCAAGCTTCCCCTGTGCAAGGCGCTAAGAATGAGCTCCCGGACTCAATCAAAGTTGCCTTGGGTGCTCGTGTTATGATCACACGGAACGTTGATGTTCAATCAGGTCTGTGCAACGGGATGTTTGCAAAAGTTGTCAAATTGGTGAACTATCCAAATGAAGCCTGTTAGGGTTTGCAGAATATCTTCATCGTATGATTATGTTGGAATATAACCTGTAATAATTTAACTAGTTTGTCCTGTCTAGACAAAATTAGTTAACCAAAGTGCTAAGATCATTTCAACTTATTGACTAGCTGCAGAGGAAGCAATCAAAGTTGCTTTGTTTACAGAACGTCGTAAAAGGTCCCCTGCTATGCTTTGATCAGCAGGGGACCCCTCTTCACCCAACCTGTGTGTTCCCAAACCCCCACTTTCAACCCCACTTTGTTTCTCTCAATAAATAAGCGCCTGAAGAGGCCTGAGTCAGATTTCATTCGACTATCGCTGAGAGCACAGCGACGAGTGAACTCTCCGCCTGCAGGTGTCTAAAATGACTAACTTGTCTCCAGTGTGGTCCTTGCAAAATAAGTTAGAGTGAACACCACCCTAACATTTTTGGTGCCGAAACCCGGGACCCTCATACCCGCCATCTGGCTGACGGAGGAGGACGTGCCTTCCATTCTTCTGGCGAATGTTCGATCGCTGGACAACAAAATGGATTACATTCGCCTGCTGCAATCTACAAACCGGACAGTGCGGGACTGCTGTGTGCTCGTGTTCACTGAGACTTGGTTGACTGTCAACATTCCGGACTCTGCCGTACATCTGGAGCGGCTAGCGTGCTATCGGGCGGACCGGGCCATTGTACAAGGGGGGAAATCTCGTGGAGGTGGAATATGCGTCTACATCCGTGACGAATGGTGCCGGGACTCTGTGGTGGTATGCAAGCACTGCTCGCCACTGGCGGAGTTCGTGATCATTAAGTGCCGTCCTTTTTACCTGCCAAGGGAATTTACCGCGATTCTGCTAGTCGCGGTTTACATCCCGCCTTCCAACATCGAAGGCGACAGGGTCGCGGCTCTTAGTGAACTGTACCAGGCTGTCAGTGAACAAGAGACAGCGCACCCTGACGGTTTCACCATCTTCGCTGGGGATTTTAATCATGCTAACCTGAAGTCTGTTTTTCCGAGGCTTCACCAGCATGTTAATTTTCCTACGCGTGGCGACAGCTTCCTGGACCGGGTCTACTCTTCGCATAAAGGAGCTTTCAAAGCCGCCCCCCTCCCCCATCTTGGACTTTCTGACCATATCACTGTTATGCTTTTGCCCGCATACAGACAAATGGTGAGAGCGTCCAGGCCGGTTCGCAAGCAGGTACGGGTGTGGCCTGAGGGTGCCTCTGATGCACTGCGTGACTGCTTTGGCTGTACTGACTGGAACATGTTTAGGAGGGCTGCCGCTTGCGACGATCGGACAGACATTGAGGAGTATACTGACTCTGTTTCCTCCTACATCAGGAAGTGTATTGATGATGTGACTCTCTCAAAATCCATCGTCACTCGGGCTAATCGGAAGCCATGGCTGACAGGGGCTGTCTTCAGGCTTCTGAGGGCCAGGGACAAAGCCTTTAGAGCAGGGGATGAGGCTGGCTTGAGGACTGCGAGGGCCGTCCTGTCCCGGGGCATCAAAGAAGCAAAGAGGGCGTTCTCGTGCAAAATTACCGCCCACTTCAAGGACAGCAGGGACGCACGGAGCCTTTGGCAGGGCATTCAGACCATCACGGATTACAAGCCCGCGCCGCAGAGCTGTGAAGGCGACGTCCGTCTGCTCAATGACCTCAACCGCTTCTTTGCTCGCTTCGACGCTCAGAACAGCACTTGCCCGCTGAAGGCCACTCCCCCTTCACACGAGCTGCCCCTGTGCCTCTCCGCCGACAGCGTGAGGAGGGCGCTTGCCGCCATCAACATCCGTAAGGCGGCGGGCCCTGACAACATCCCGGGTCGGGCGCTGAAGGACTGCGCTGGTGAGCTGACGGATGTCTTCACGGACATCTTTAACACTTCCCTGCAGCAGGCCATCGTCCCGTCGTGTTTCAAAGCTGCCACCATCGTACCTGTGCCGAAGAAACCCGCTCCGTCCTGCTTCAATGACTACCGCCCCGTGGCACTTACGCCCATCATCATGAAGTGCTTTGAGCGGCTTGTCATGGAGCACATCCGATCCGTTCTCCCGCCCACCATTGACCCCTTCCAGTTTGCGTACCGAGCCAAGCGGTCTTCGGAGGATGCCATCTGCTCTGCCCTCCACTCGGCCTTCACCCACCTGGAGAGGAGGGACTCGTATGTGAGATTGCTGTTTGTGGACTTCAGTTCTGCCTTCAACACCATTGTGCCACAACGCCTCATCAGCAAACTTGACGCGCTGGGCCTCAGTACCTACCTCTGCAACTGGCTACTGGACTTCCTCTGTCAGAGGCCACAGGTAGTACGTGTTGGCGACAAAATCTCCGCCAGCATCACGCTGAGCACGGGGGCCCCCCAAGGCTGCGTGCTCAGTCCGCTGCTCTTCACCCTCCTGACGCATGACTGCACTGCAACCTACAGCGACAACCGTATCGTGAAGTTTGCTGACGACACGACTCTGGTGGGTCTCATCACCAAGGGAGACGAGACTCAATACAGGCTGGAGGTTGACCTTCTGACCACGTGGTGCAGGGACAACAACCTCCTGCTGAACGTCGACAAGACCAAGGAGATTGTTGTGGACTTCCGGAAGGGTCACACCCAACACCTGCCGCTGACCATCGACGGTGCTGTGGTGGAGCGAGTGAGCAGCGCCAAGTTCCTGGGGGTGCACATCAGTGAGGATCTCTCCTGGTCCACCAACACCGCATCACTGGCAAAGAAAGCCCAGCGCCGCCTGTACTTCCTGCGGAAACTTAGGCGAGCGAGCGCTCCTCCGGCCGTCATGACTGCATTTTACCGCGGCACCATTGAGAGCGTCCTCTCCAGCTGTATTGCTGTTTGGGGTGGCGGCTGCACTGACTACAACTTGAAGGCCCTGCAGCGCATAGTGAACACTGCTGGTAAGATTGCTGGTGCTTCGCTCCCCTCCTTGAAGGACATTTACACCTCCCATCTCACCCGCAAGGCGACCACGATTGTGAGTGATGCGAGTCACCCCGCTCACTCTTTGTTCGAGCTTCTGCCCTCTGGGAAGAGGTACAGAAGCCTGCGCTCCCGCACCTCCAGACTCTCAAACAGCTTCATACTCCAGGCTGTTAGGATCCTGAACTCGCTCCCCCGTTCTGCGTAGCGTCCTGTACTTTTACTGTCTGAACTGTCTGAATGCACACTGGCTCTTATTATTTATTATTTGTTATTACTCTTATTTATTGTTTGTGCCTTTTTGTTTATGATGTTTTTTACTTTTGCGCTATGCTTGCTGGCTCCGTTATTTATTGTGTTATCTGTTTATTTATTATTTATTCATCACTCTTACTATTGATTGTTAGAATTTTTGCCTTCTTGTTTTTATATTGTGTCGCGTACATGTATGTCTATCGTGTTATGTGTCTCGTCACCGTGGGATAGAGAAAAACGTAATTTCGGTCTCTTTGTGTGTTGTGACATGTGGAGAGATTGACAATAAAGCTGACTTTGACTTTGACTTTGCATTGTCGACAAGCCACCGTCCTTTATGGGGACCTGGAAAAGAAAGTCCTGGGAAGAGAATTTCTTCGCTGGGCCAGCATCTTAGGTCTGCCTTCGTCTGTCAGAGGTGGTTTGACGAGGTCCCACATTGCAGCGGACCAAGGGAGACAAGTAAGTCATAGAAAAAAGCGCAGATACGGCTTTGGTTTGTCCGAGCTATGAGATACGGCTTTGGTGTTTCCAAGCTATGAGATACGGCTTTGGTGTTTCCAAGCTATGAGATACGGCTTTGGTGTTTCCAAGCTATGAAACAGCTGGGTTTCAAGTCCCAGTGGAAGGAACGGGCTAAGAAAAAGAACAGAACTTCTTTTTCTTAAGTGAAGAAGGGCGTGGATTCTTTTTTTTTTGTCCGTTGTTCCAGGCTGTTTGCATGAATGTTGTGTGGTTGAGTGTGCGACTGGTAGGATAAATTGACAGCAGAGAGAATTTGGTGAGGGGTCAATTTAAACCTGCATTGAGGATCCTCAAAGAAAAGGAAAAAAAAAAAGGAAATAAAAAAATTGTATAAACCAAAAATACCAAATTAAGATGGGAAATAAGAACGGTAGATCTCTAGCTCTTGAAGAAGATGAGAAGTTCATGGCGAGTAAATGTCTTAATTGTATGCAATACATGCCGAAGTGGAGGAAAAAGTATGGTGTAGAAGGAAAGAGAGAGAGTTGAATTGTGCTAGAATGTGGTTGAAACCTGCGCAAGAGAGAAGAGAACAAACTCAAGAGACAAAAAAATGGAAAGATAAAAAGTGATGAGACCACCATTCAATTAAGGTTTGGAAAAGAATTCTGGGTGCACAGTGGCATCCCATTTGATGATGATAATGATCTAAATGAAGATGCAACAATCTTCTTCCGAAGCTCCCAAAAGGGCAGAGGAGGAGTAAGAGACCAACAAGGCCGCAGGCCGCCATTCAATTCAAACTCCAGCTCAAATTTGGACTGTTGGAACTGTGGGAAACGGGGCCACTTGGCGAGAGCGTGTCGTCGTGCAAAACAATACCAATCAAAGGGTGGAGGAAGAGGCAGAGGAAAAGCCAAATTTTCAACATGTCAAGCTTCCCCCCCCCCTTGTTTGACCGCTCATGCTAATACACAGACATTGTATGCTACATTTAATAGAAATTATTGATTGGTTGTGTTGTAAGATTATACGATCTTCTATATGCAAGCTGAATCTGAGAGATTGAGTTCTTTAAATTTCAAAACAAAGAAAAAACTTAATTTAATTAATTTGCCAGCCGTTTTTATTGTATTGAGTTTTTTTGGGATTAGTGGATTGTTCTATCAGGAACCTTGAATTGAAAATGGTATGTGAATGTTGTGTGGAGTGCTTGGATGAATTGGGACCAATGTGATGGAAAGACTCCTTTTTGGAGACTGTGTGTAAGATGCAAATGAGCATTGATGACTGAATGCCCGACTGAAGGGAAAATACAGGTTGAATGATTTGTTGGAGACTGCTATGGGCAAGTAGTTGAGCGTGTGGAGTTTGCATGTTCTCCCCGGGCCCGCGTGGGTTTTCTCCGGGCACTCCGGTTTCCTCCCACATCCCAAAAACATGCTTGGTAGGCCGATTGAAGACTCCAAATTGTCCCTAGGTATGAGTGCGAGTGCGGATGGTTGTTTGTCTCTGTGTGCCCTGCGATTGGCTGGCAACCGGTTCAGGGTGTCCCCCGCCTACTGCCCGATGACGGCTGGGATAGGCTCCAGCACGCCCGCGACCCCAGTGGGGACTAAGCGGTACAGAAAATGGATGGATGGATAGATGCTAGGAAGGGAAATAAAAAACCCGAGCAAATACAAACGAAAGAAAAATAAAGGTTGCTTTTGACAAGAGTTGCAAAGAACAGACGAAGAACAGTCCTTGACCCGGCATTTGCGTTTGCCGGTCGTTGATGTGGTTCCCAGACCTGTGTCTTGTGGTTTGTCATTTGTAACGTTTGGCTGTTGTGATCCTCCCAAACAGACATAAGTGATTTGTGCTTTTGTTGTATGTTGTAATTGGTTAGTGGGAGGACTGCTGGAGCTTGCTCCTTCGGTGTCTCACCTGTGCCTTCCTGTCTTCCATTGTCTCCACTTAGACTGGACTGTGGAGGGGGGAGTGTGGTATTGTGGTGTGAGAAGCGTGTAGGAGCCGGCTCCTGTGGTGATTGATATTGTAATTTGATTGTGGGGGAGACTGATGTAGGTGTGGGGCTCTGGACTCTGCGGGTAGCTGTTTGCTGGGTTGGCGCGAGTGGGGGTCGGCGGCATTGATTGTCCCAGTACTGGCCAGGCTGGGATAAATAAGTATGAAAATGCCGCCCCCCCCCCTCTTGCTTCCCTTGCTGTGGCTGCGCGCGGAGTGGGGTCGTACCCACTCCAGGGGTGTGCTGAGTGCGTGGTGGCAAGTGATATTGAAGCAGGGTGATGCCTAGGGAAGGTGTGACAATAGTTGCACGAAGGATAAAAGGCACTGAGGAAAGAAAAAAAAGATAAAGAAAAAGTATAACCAACACGTCAAAATAGAGGATGACGTCTGCGCAGCGTTGTTTGTTGGTATTGTTTGTGAGCTGTGTCTCTGCTGTTTTTGTGTTGTCTGTGTGTTGTGTTATGTGTCAAAAGAATGAAATTCCCTAATATAGGTGCACTAAAGAATTTATTTATCTGTAGTCTATCTGATTTGCACCGCAAAACAAAACCGATTTTGTTAAGATAGGAAGGAAAAATAAAAAAATAAAAATAAAAAGCGAGCAATTTGTTTATGGGCAGTAACTGGTCCACGCTCCTTTAGTGCCTAGCCTTGATTAGACAAAATTTGAGAGATCGAAAGAACTTGCTTTCTGGAATTAGATGATGTACAATTATGAAATACCGACATTTCAAAGCTAAATTTAAAATTTGAGAATAAGAGAGCGATTGAGTTTGTTAAAGTTATGGAACTACAACAGGCTCCTATTATATTATTTTACCAGCAGTTATTTTTTTTATTTTGTTTATTTTTTTTATTCGATTGGTGGATTGGGTTGTCACGTTGAGAAAGGAAAGGAAACGATACAAATGGGCAGCTGTATTGAGCCATGGTGTTGTCACGTGCCGTTGACACCTGGCTCAACAGGGGGGATGGAAGGGCAGTTCAGTCAGCTTTATACAACATATGAAGTTGATTCATATTCAAAACGTTTATAAAAAAATTTTGTAGAGCTTGTTTAACATGTGCTTAACACGATCCACAGGGTTATAATGCCTGGTCATAATAGATGCATTCTAAAAATGGATTGAATTGGCTTCAAAATAAACACTGAAGGCCTTAACAGTGGCAAAAACGTTATGTAAAGAAATAATAGTTTGTCAACAACTGCTGTAGATGTTAAAGAATGGAATCAATATCTCAAAAATGAATGTGGATAGTTTGTTTACTGATTGTGGAAATGTGCGACAGAGTGTTCTATATAATATCCGTTGAATGGAAGAAAAAGAAAAGAAACCATTGCTTTTAGAGAATGTAGTCAACCAAAATTGTATATGTACCGACATGCCAAGATCTGGGAAAAAGCTGGAAAAGAAAAAAAAAACATAATGTCTTTAAATTTGAGAGGCGACGATGATCTGACTGACATTGATGCAATTAGAGTCCCCAGAGGAGTTCCTGATTAATAAGAATTAATTGACCAAATTGAAGCGGGATGGGAGTCCTCCATTTGCTGCTGGTGGACGATGAACAAGAACGTTGACAGGATAAATTACATCCATTGCAACATGCAGAAATTGGGCAAACGGACACAAGCGGGACTTGAGGCAGTGCACGAAAAGCTAGCCACGCTTTCCCTAATGTCAATCCAGAACCGCAATGCTCTTGTTATGTTGTTGTCTGGGGAAGGAAGGGTCTGCGCAATGTTCAGGGAACAATGCTGCACCTTTCATCCGGAATGACATCGCCCCTGATGGAAGCCTGACGAAGATGATTGCAAACTTGCAAGCCCTCAACACGAGGATGAAAGAGCACAACAAGTGGATGACTGCTTTTGGGAAGTATAAAGCTCTTGTGTCCTCAATTACTGCTATACTCACCTTGTGTGGATGTTGTTGTATTCCATGTCTCCGTGCTCTGTTTAATCATCTTATCACTACAGCAATCTCGCCCATGGACGACGAGATGGCCCGGGGATGCCTAATGTCTGAACAGCAACATGTTGATGATAACGATGATGATGATGCAATTTTTGCACTTGAGTTTGCAGACTTTTTCTCAGATCTGTGTGTTTCCGAATAATGATGTCGCAACATTTATCCTCTCTGGTGGAAATATTTGTGCGCATACTTGTGATCCGACAACTGAAAATCAAGAGAAGTGGTTGTTTTTGGTAATGTAGAAATTTAGCAAATGTGTGATAAACAGGAGGGAAATGTTGGAATAATTTAAGTGAAGCCTTGGCCTGCCAGACCTGTAGGCCTTGTCTTTACGAGTTTATGGCTTTCCTTTTATCTACGTTCTTCCTCTTTAGTGACAGGGATGTCTTTTGATCCCTGTCAGCCATATATAAAGTCTAGCAAAGGTCTAGTTGCATTGTTCCACAGGAAAGCGGCAATAGAAGTTATCTGATCTCATTCGCGGCCAACAACTGGAGAAGAACAGATGGACAGACTCTGCGGGGGTCACGGGCCGACAATGAAGTGCTAGTTCACACCACACTACATTCCTTAGCTAATCAACGTTGCTACAGACACAATCTTCCCTCCCTTTGGTGTAGCAACGCCTCTGTAACCAGGGCAACCAAAACAGTGATGAGAGGAGCATCTCAAATGACTAATGCAAAGGTTGCAGAAAAGGTGCTGTTTTTTGCTGTTTTCCGGACGTGCTGCTGTCCTTTCGGTGGCGGATCCAGGTCCAGATCACCCCAACGTTCCCAAGAAGGAGGGGGACGGAGCCTGCGTCGACTGGACCCTATAAATTGGTGGAGCGCATCTCAAATGCCGTCCGGCTGGCCGGCAAAGGAGGATCGTGGTATCATCTGTCCCAGTGCGCCCCAGTGAAGGGTTCCTGCAAGGAACCAGACCAGCCATCGACAGTCCCCGCCCCAGTTCATACAGAGGCAGAATAATCCTCTTCCCCCTTGGTGGCCAGGTAGTCCACCCTGAGCCACTGAAGACAACGACCACGCAGCAGACATTCCCGAGTTCTCCCCGGACGGAGCAGATCTGCGAAGGGGGTGAGAATCGTGCTCACCCTCCACCAGTGGGCGTGCCAAGCCCCCAACGGCTGAACAATCACGAGCAATTTTTATCTTGATTGATAACAGTCTGGTCGCCTAAGGCAGAGGGACCGTGTAACTCTTTTCCTGCACATAATCTGGCCGCAGGTTTTTTGAGTTGCACATACTTTGGACTGGAGTATTGTGGGAAAACCTCACCTTCACTGGAAGTTATTGCTTTCATTGTATTTTCTTACTTGCGTTTGATTGATCGAGGTTGACATAATCATATGATAAAACAGGAGGGATATGTTAGGGTTTGCAGAATATCTTCATCGTATGATTATGTTGGAATATAACCTGTAAAAATTTAACTAGTTTGTCCTGTCTAGACAAAATTAGTTTACCAAAGTGCTAAGATCATTTCAACTTATTGACTAGCTGCAGAGGAAGCAATCAAAGTTGCTTTGTTTACAGAACGTCGTAAAAGGTCCCCTGCTATGCTTTGATCAGCAGGGGACCCCTCTTCACCCAAACTGTGTGTTCCCAAACCCCCACTTTCAACCCCACTTTGTTTCTCTCAATAAATAAGCGCCTGACGAGGCCTGAGTCAGATTTCATTCGACTATCGCTGAGAGCACAGCGACGAGTGAACTCTCCGCCTGCAGGTGTCTAAAACGACTAACTTGTCTCCAGTGTGGTCCTTGCAAAATAAGTTAGAGTGAACACCACCCTAACAAAGCCCGTGTCCAGAAACTTGGGTTGGAACTTGATCATGTGAGTAACACAGCGCGTGCTGCTAACCCCGTGTACATTGACAGACTGGAGGAGAAGCTGAACAAGGCTGGAGTGACGCGCCGACAGTTTCCCATCAAGCTTGCTTTTGCCTGCACGATCCACAAGGTACAAGGCATGACAACGTCACAGGCTGCAGTTTCGCTGAAAGGTGTTTTCGAACACGGCATGGGGTACGTAGCTCTGAGTAGAGTGACTTCGCTCAGTGGTCTGCATATTCTGCATATGGATGAGAGAAGGCTTCATGCAAATCCACAAATCACTGCTGCTCTTGCTGAGATGGCAGAGGATTCTTTGGAGAGCGTCATGCCCCTCCTTCACGTGATGCCGTCGGTAGATCGGGCAAATCACCTGGTTGTCGTCCATCATATAAAATCTGCTCCGACCTGTTGTGAAATTTAATTGAAATAATTGAAATAAAGTTGTTGTTCTTTAAAAATGATTAAATTCGTCTTTTTTCATTCTGTGTAATTGCATTCTGCTGTATGCACCAAAAAAAAAGAGTGTAATATCGGTTTCATCAGTATATAATTGAAACCGGAAGGTATTCGGAAATCCCTGCGGTCACTAGAATATATAACGGCTGTGCAATGAGAAGTCAAGACATGTTCCACGAGAGCAGGCGGTCAAGGCAAGAGTAATCTCGACGCAACATGCCCAACATGTGTAAGTCAGTGATGAATGTTTCCTGAATTTTCTTCCTCTTTTGCCATTCATTCATGATTTTCTTCTGCTTCCGCATTAGACACGCAAATTCTCGCGGTGGGCTTGGTGGCTTTTCTAGTACTGCGAGCCAATGGCGCTCCGTTGACAGAAGCGACCACCGTCTTGCCATCAAGCGACACCTCAAGTGAGGAGGAAACGGCGCCCTCTGACCTGCTGACCTCTGCTCATGTTTGGGACTCGGTTCTGGGTACCGCTAAAGAACACCAGAAAGCTGTAAGTGGAAATTCAGAAAGCACCTTCATTGTCTTCTCCTGGCTGTAAAACATATCTGACTTGTGACTAATTTCAATATCAGTGTTAGAAAAATGTATATATATGTTATCATGCGTTCTCTAATCAATGCCTTACCGCAATATTACTGCATTATATGCTTGCTGTTTGGCCTTGCTGTTTTTATGATGTACCACGGAAGGACAGTTCCTTTCTAACAATGACCACTTTGTTAGACAACATGCCTCATTGCTGTCTTGCACCCCAGATGAACCTCCAAGTGACCATTAAAGTCAGGGTTTCCTAACTATCTTGATCGTAGGATTAGGTTGGAATGTATATAACCAGTAATAAATAACTTAGTTTGTTGCATCCTACACAATGTCGTAAAACTTCCCTTGCTATGTTTTTACTTGAGGTCAAAGGTTTTCTCTTCTGTATCCAGTCCACTCAAACTCCTCTTCCCAGATGTCTTTATTAGTATGTAAACACCTAGTGATTTTTCCTTACGAGGCAAAGCCCACATGCTTTCCCCCTCCTTTCTTTAGGGGCTTGTCTCACACTGTGGGTAGGGCAAATCCAAATAAAAAGAGCGGGAGTGCCTACACATATTTAGTGTGTGTAGAGATTGTATTAAGCTATCTGTACTGCACTCCTCGCGAGAAAAGACTTAATATTCTGTCTCACTTGTGGTTTGTTTGCTGTTGCTCTTCTCTTAATAGTTATTCAGTCATTGAAATAAACCTGACAGAAATTGGGGGCTCGTTCCGGGATCTCGACACGCCTTGAACGGTTCCAGCGGGCTCTTCGACGCAGGTGACAATCCTCGGCCGAGGTAAAACAAAAGCCCTTTGACGGGACTGTCTCGATCAGTCCGGCTGGACACCGGGAGGGTTGACGAGATCTTCCGAGGAAGAGAATCAGCAGACCGTGAGTAGGAATATTAATTCTACTAAATAGAAACAGTTAAATTCCGCAGGGGCGGATGTGGAGCCCCCTAGCTTTCAAGCTAGTTAAATTCTGCAGCAGGAGGGGCGGACTCCTCTGTTATTAAAAAAACAAAACAAAAAAACCTTGAGAATTCTAGACCCTATCAAGTACAACTAGAAACAGTTAAATTCTGCAGGGGCGGATGTGGAGCCCCCTAACGTTTTATGTTAGTTAAATTCCGCAGCAGGAGGGGCAGACTCCTCTGTTCTTAAAAAAAAAAAAACGCGCGTGGTATGCTTGTGAACGGTTTGACTGAGAGTGATCTCATTTGAGCGCTCCTCTTAAATAGTAAGCGAAAGTCCCTACCCCGACATGAACTAAAATGCAAAGATTGGAAAATAATTGAAAGGCAGGATCCCAACCGATTAAAAAAAAAGATTTCGATAAATGGGTTAAAAAATATAAATTTGAGGGACAACCAAATTATTAGGACTTAGAGGTGCCATAAACGAAACAACATAAATAAATCTTAAAGAAATTAAAGAAGGCATCTGATGATGTAGTGTTTTGGGAGAGAGAGAAAGAGAGAGAGAGAAAGAGAGGGAAAGAGAGAGAGCTCAGAAAGCACTGTATTGCAGGTAGGAAGATGATGAGACTGGGCCTAACAGTAGGCAGGCAAGAGAAAACCAAAATTTACAGAGTTAGAGAAGAAGGGAGAAGTCTAGAGAAAGTAGAGAAGCACGTAGAGAAAACACATGCTACAAATTCAAAACTAAAGATCATAGCGGGAGGAATACATAAATCATGCCCTCCATGCGGAAAAAGTAGTAATAGACAAACAAAAACGAAAACAAATGAAAGCTTCAAAACACACTTTTCTGGTAGATCAGGATAGTGACACTTTTTACTAAAATGCAGGCAGAGGACAGAAAGGCCAGAGAGGGCGAGCAATGTCTAAAGGAGGCTTTAGAGGCCGAGGAAGAGGAGTTGTGCAACCTCCAATAAAATGCTGGAATTGCGGAGAAAACGGTCACATGGCACGTGACTGCACAAATTAACAGAAACACTATGACTAGGCCAAAATCAAATCAGATCAGGTTTCCATGTAATGAAGTGGGAACCTGGCTGCCAAAATTAAGGAGAAAATTAGCTTAAATATAAGGAGATATTTATGTTAAAAGGATAAAGTAAGATATAGAAACATTGAAGTTAAAATTTGCTAAATAAATAGAAAAGAATTACACGTAGTTTCTAAAAGTGAAATAGAGAATAAATCAGACAAGTAATACGAGCAAAAAGATGTTCTTAGTGCTTCCATGTGTTCTTATATGTTGTGCGTCATCCTTTTGTGCTGGTGTGTGTGTGCGTGTGCGCGCGGAGGATCCTCATGAATGGGTGTGTGTATGAGTGCGAGTGAGATGTGTGTTCTGTGGAAGAAATCAGTAATGGAGAATGTTCTGGAGGCTGTTGAGCAATAATAGGGAAATTGAGAAGTGGACGATGATGTGTTTAAGTTTGTTGGAGAAACTAAGATGAGCAGTGTGTGGCAGTAGAGAAAATAAGACGTGTGTGGCAGAAAGTGACTAGAATGGTGGCTTGATAGGACGAGAATGAGACAGCAAATGTTGTGTAGAAGACTGAAAGATGTTGAAGGTGAACATGATAGGGGAGGGCAACAGCAGAGTTGGCCTGCCCTTTGAGAAGGTGAAACTGATAGGCGTGCCTGCGCTCACGCGTTGTCGCGGGGCTGTCCGCGTGGGCCTTTGCTATGCTCGTGTGGGCGGTGGGCCGGCATCATGGTTGTTGCAGGAAATGGCCAGCCTGTGACCAATCAACATTGATGCTGCGCCCCCCCCCCCC
Organism: Syngnathus typhle; assembly: GCF_033458585.1. NCBI lineage: Eukaryota > Metazoa > Chordata > Actinopteri > Syngnathiformes > Syngnathidae > Syngnathus > Syngnathus typhle. The sequence continues at coordinate 55,449 of NW_026872147.1, forward strand.
TTCGCACGAGGGGTGCTGTGGCTGCAGGCGAAACAGGGACAGTGTGATTTTCTCAGAGAGTGATGCTTAAGGAAGATGTGACAATATTTGCATGAAGGATAAAAGGCACTGATGGGAAAACAAAAGTATAACCAAAACGTCAAAACAGGGGATGACGTTTGCGCAGCGTTGTTTGTTTGTATCGTTTGTGAGCTGTGTCTCTGCTGTAAGTTTTTGTGTTGTCTGTGTACTGTCAGTGTTATGTGTTGAAATTGGCTAATGTAGGTGCACAAAAGAATTGATTTGCACCGCAAAACAAAAGCAATTTTGAAAAGAAAATAAGAAGAAAAGAAAGGCAAGCAATTTTTTGTGGGCAGGAACTGGTCCACACTGCATTAATGCCTATCCCTGATGAAACCAAATTTGAGAGATGGAAGGAACTTGCTTTCTGGGATTGGATGAAGCAAAATGATTAAATAACAACATTTCAAAGCTAAATTTAGAAGAAATAGTCGATTGGTTGTGTAAGGACTACACAAGTTTTTACATTTGAGGTTAAGAGAGTGATTGAGTTAGTTACAGTTAAGAAACAACAACAATTAACTATTATATTAATTTACTGATGGTTAATTTGTTGATTTTTATCTTTTCCAATTAGTGGATTGGTTTGACACCTTGAGGAAGGAAAGATTAGGATGTGGAACACGGGTTGAGACAACCAGTTACACACGCAAAGCATGTGTGCACTGGGACACTGAGAAGCATTTTGAAAGGTGTGTCAAAATTAAATGAAGATGAAATCATATGTAGTAATACAACGCTTTACTACATATGGATTCTCTAAATCGTACAATTGAGTAAAATAAAACATACTTTTTGACTTTTGTTCAACTTACTAAGATTCTTGTGATAAACGATGAGAAACTGATTGAAAAGAAACTACAAGAAACTACAACTAAGCTAGTTGTGGAAGCAGTCCAATTGCCACGACAAATAGCTATGTGCACGTGTGCAGGGCACGCACGAGACTGATAAGGTGTCAAGAGGTAACAAGCTTGCGGACGGAACCGCATAGCTGCAGTGCAAAAGACGCTTCAAATTTTAAACACACAAGAAGCGGATTGAATTACTGAAACATTTTTAAAGATGTGCAGCGACAAAGTCCATAGATTGAAATTCAATCATGGACAAAGAGAGGGGCAAGAGTAGAGAATGGCATCTATAAATGACCAGAAGACTGACCTATCCTCCAAAAATCCTATACAAGCGGGCAGCAATATTGAGCCATGGTTGTGTGTCGCATGGCTCAAGAGGAGGGATAATAGGGCAGTTCAGTCAGCTTTATACATCATGTGAATTTGATTCATATTCAAAACAGTTAAACAGTTATGTAAAAAATTTTTTTGAAGAGCTTGTTTAACATGCAATCCACAGGGTTATACTGCCTGGTCATTAAAGATGCATTCTCAAAATGGTTTGAATTGGCTTCAACAAAAACACTGAATGCCTTAACAGTGGCAAAAACGTTATGTAAAGAAATAATACCGAGATATGGGATTTCGGAAATTAATTCTCGTGACAGAACTGGTATAAAGTGTGAAAATGTGCATGGGAAAAATGGAAGATCATGGACAAAATGTTTAGACCTGGTCAAACTGTACTAAATATTACAAGTACTGTGGGTTAACCCCGTATGGAAAATTGTTTGGGCGACAATATAGATTACCATGTTTTAAAACCAAGTGGGAAACTAAGGATGATTCAAATTTGGCATTTACATTTTATATTTATAATTAATATTTTAAAGGCAAAAAGAACAAAGCACGTTCTCATTAAGAGCATTGAAAACAAAACGCTGGTGTTCTTCCACGGGGGAAGGGCCACATTGAATATTGATAATTACATCAACTGCCATTAAAATAGCAGAAAGGTCAGTTGAGGTGGTCCTTGCAAATTACAAAAGGGTAATTTCTTTTGAGGTAACGTTCAATCGGGAAAAAGTGACCCAAAGGGAGCCTTACCTCTTAGAGAAATGCCGGGAACAAGAAAATGGAACAATGACGTTATTGCATGTAAGGTGGCTATCTTTGTTGCCACTTTGTTAACTTCAGCAATATGGTATTTGTGGGAACTAAGTCATAATGAGTAGGGGAGAGATGAGTGAACAACTTATATTGATCACTCCAAAAAAAATTATGCTGCATTGTAGCGATTTAAAAGATCAATTTGACCTTTGCAGGATGATCTGCTGTGTCAGATCTGGACTGCCATGAAAGTATGATGTTTATATGTGTACTTTGTCAACAACCGCTGTAGATGTTAAAGAATGGGATGAATATATCTAAAGTGAATGTGGATAATTTGTTTCAGGTAACTAGTATTAGAGTAAACTGCTAAACGAAGCAATTGATTGCTAATGGCAAAACAAGCTGTAAAGACAAACAAAATTTAATATGTCATATGTATGGGTTTGTGACCATTGCCTTATGTTGTACCGTCACCAATGATCAAAGATTGTGTGAAATCTATCACGTATATTGGATTATGAAATGTGTGACAGAGCATTCTTTATAGTAATATCCATTGAAGAAAGAAAAAAGAAGCCATTGCTTTCAGAGAATGTAGTCAAGCTAAATTGTATATGTATCAACATCCCAAGATCTGAAAAAAGAAAAAGCTGGTAAAAACCAAAATGTCTTTGAATTTGACAGCCGACGATGATCTGACCGAAATTGATGCAATTGGTGTTCCCAGAGGAGTACCGGATAAGTGTAAGCTGGTGAATCAGATAGCAGCTGGTTTTGAATCCACCCTGTGTTGGTGGTGTACTCTTAACAAAAATGTCGACAGGATCAACTACATCCATTACAACGTGCAGAGGCTTGGAAATTGGACCGAGGCGGGTTTCAGGGCGGTCTACTCCCAACTGGCCGCGACTTCCCTCATGGCTTTCCAGAACCGAATGGCCCTTGATATGCTACTCTAAAAAGAGGGTGGTGTCTGCGCCATGTTTGGTGAGCAATGCTGCACATTCATTCCAAATAATACTGCCGCTGATGGAAGCCTGTCCCAGGCCCTTGAGGGCCTGAGGACCTTGAATGGGAAAATGAAGGAACGCAGTGGAGTGAACACGGAGGTTTGGAACGACTGGCTAAACGTGTTCAGACAGTACCGTACCCTGGTTTCCTCGGTCCTAGTCTCCCTTGCCGTTTTTTCTGCTGTTTTGACCTTGTGTGGATGATGTTGTATTCCGTGTCTCCGGTCTCTAATTAACAGGTTAATTACAACTGCTATCTCTCCAGCAGCTGAGACTTTTTCGTTGCTCCAAGGGGACGACTTTGCGACTGACGAGGGTTGTCGCTCTAGCGATGGCTCCATCTTTGAGGCTCCTCTGGTAAACCTGTCCGGTTTGTTTCCCGACTCTGACATTGATTATTAAGGCTCAATCTCCTCCCGGGTGTAAATTTGTTCTTATGAATTGTGTTCTTACGGCTGAAAATCTTTTTTGAAATGGCCGCTTTTAGGTGATAAGATGGTCTCTGAGAACTTATGATAAACAGGAGGGAATTGTTAGAAAAATGTATATATATGTTATCATGCGTTCTCTAATCAATGCCTTACCGCAATATTACTGCATTATATGCTTGCTGTTTGGCCTTGCTGTTTTTATGATGTACCACGGAAGGACAGTTCCTTTCTAACAATGACCACTTTGTTAGACAACATGCCTCATTGCTGTCTTGCACCCCAGATGAACCTCCAAGTGACCATTAAAGTCAGGGTTTCCTAACTATCTTGATCGTAGGATTAGGTTGGAATGTATATAACCAGTAATAAATAACTTAGTTTGTTGCATCCTACACAATGTCGTAAAACTTCCCTTGCTATGTTTTTACTTGAGGTCAAAGGTTTTCTCTTCTGTATCCAGTCCACTCAAACTCCTCTTCCCAGATGTCTTTATTAGTATGTAAACACCTAGTGATTTTTCCTTACGAGGCAAAGCCCACATGCTTTCCCCCTCCTTTCTTTAGGGGCTTGTCTCACACTGTGGGTAGGGCAAATCCAAATAAAAAGAGCGGGAGTGCCTACACATATTTAGTGTGTGTAGAGATTGTATTAAGCTATCTGTACTGCACTCCTCGCGAGAAAAGACTTAATATTCTGTCTCACTTGTGGTTTGTTTGCTGTTGCTCTTCTCTTAATAGTTATTCAGTCATTGAAATAAACCTGACAATCAGTTTGATGATGAATTCCAAAACAATGTCAACTTTCATTTACTGGAGCACTACAAAGCACCTCAGTTTCCAGCAAACTGCCCCAGCTCCAACTTTAGCAAGGTAAGAACCAGAAATGGAAAACCACCAGAGGTGGGAGAAAATACAGACACTGACACTTTCCATAATTGTTTGCTAGCATCGGCTTGACTTTTATGCGTAGGTTGAATAGATATTTGTTTTTTAACTGACCTAAATATTCTTTTTTCCAGGAGGCTTGCCTGCACAGGCTGGCCCAAGGTCTGTCCACTTACATAATTCTTCTCAAGCACGTGGAGAAGGAATATCCCGGCAGTAAAATTCTGTCTGAGGCCAAACACTACTCTGAACTCCTGCTCTACAATATCAAACAAAAGGTTGGCCAGTGTGACAATTTAGGGATAGGAAATGAATTTTGCTGTTACTATAATACCCATTTTGACATTGTGTTGCTTACTCTTGTCCGGCAGATGAAAAAACCAGAAGAGGTCACAGGCCTGAGTAGCAATGAGGAAGAGAGCCTATTGAGGTCACTGTACCACCCCGATGCTTTCCACAGAAAGATGACGGCGCACGGAATGTATTTTTAAAACATGAACAAAACTATTTGCTTACTTGTGAATTGAACTACTTGATTTACAACACTTTGGCAGGTGTCTTTTGAGAATTTCAATTATTAGATTGAACTACAGAAATCTCTTTTTCTGAGATTCAAAGACATCGTATATATATATATATATATATTTGCAAAACTGAAATATCGTAAGGCCACTTATGGGCTTTACTGTCAGACATTTATTGACAAAAACATGGAACAGACTTCAAGACAATGTCGTAACAATAACAAATAAATATCTCAGACCAAATTGACTTTCGGGTGGCCAACTCGTCGTGGTCTTCGGGTGGAGGTTGTTGATGCAGGTGCACGTCATCCTTCTTCAACCCCAAAGTAAACTGAAACGAAGCAAAAACAGCCAACGATACATATGTCATTGTTGTTTTTGACTTAATCTGCCATTTTTTTTAAGGTTCTCTTTCTACATATTTACCAAACACAAGCGATACATTAACTTCAATACAAAAAAAGGGCACTACCTCAAATACAACTTAGAAAACAGTTTGACTGAAATGGTAGTCATTCAATAAATAAATATACGCACATTTTCTTTTTCAAATTGCAGCCTTTGCGGTTTTGAAAATTGCAGTTGATCACATTGCAACGTCGACTTGAATTCTATTCATCTCTCAGTTTTAATGCACAGACAGACACACGAGAGAAAACGCTGACACAGAAGCAGTGGATGACGCAAATCAGTGTTGCCGCAAGCAGACCTGTTGCTGAGATTGTCTCATGTGTTGAGACGAGCGACACTAGACGGTGTTCAGGTGAACGTAACCACCAAGAATTTACCGATAACGACAGTGGAGTGGTTTTCACTACAGGTAAACAGCTGGCAAATGTGACAAAAATTCCAAAATCTCGTAGAGAAAAGTTCCTACGACAAATAAAAGCACAAGAAAAGTTAAAAGAAAAATTGGAAGTGAGACGTAAAAAACAGGAACTAAAGAGAATGATGAAAAACTCTAAAGAGAGGGAACAGTACAGTCAAATTGCAGAGGTAAGACAAAGGAAATTGGGTTATATTAGAACCCGTTATCAACAGGACAAGCGTTTTTGTGCCAAACAAAAGTCCTATTTTACACAACGTTGTCAGACGGATCATGAGTTTAAGAAGAAAAACCTTTCCCGTTTCTCACGTCGTTATAGGACAGATGAGTGTTTTACGATGAGACGACGCGCTTACATCACAGAACGTTACCGTGACGATGTTGGGTTTCGAAACAGGCAGCGCTCTTACATGACACGCCGTTATTTAAACAACCCTGAATTCCGATTAAAACATCAGGAAATCATGAGGCGCATAATGGCAAAAAAATCTGATTCACTGAAGACCAAAACAATGCGCAGAGTAAGTACGCTTTTGAAAAAATACTAAGTCATAAACCGACTATGTAGGGAGCGAAATGACTGTGTGCTCATGAAAGCTGTTGAGGTATTCAAAGCCCAAATTAAGAATGGCCCCACATTTGTCTGCACTGTTTGCCACAGAGCATTGTTTCCGAACCAAGTACGCGCTTGTCAACGTAGATTTTATAAGAAAAACAGACATGTTGTTGCAAGTTGTCTCACGGGACAATTTGTCCATATCTGTGATGATGAATGTCAGGCCTCGTGCAGCGTACCAGCTGAAAGAAAACTGGAGTGGATATGTCACACTTGCTATAGTCACCTCAAAGATGGTAAAATGCCTGCACTTGCTGTTGCGAACAATCTCACACTCTCTGATATTCCAAAGGAACTGTGTGGATTGAACATACTGGAGAGACACCTCATTTCCAAATGCATATCATTTGCCAAAATTGTACCTCTTCCCAAAGGTCAACAACGAGCCATTCGTGGAAATGTGGTGTGCGTGCCATCGGAAGTACAAGAGACGGTCAATGTCTTGCCCAGACTAAGAAGTAAGTCACAGATGTTGAGAGTGAAACTGAAGAGACGGCTTTGCTACAAAGGCCATCAGTTTTTTCAAACTGTCACTTGGTCTAAGCTAATGAGCGCTCTGATGAAACTGAAACAAGTCCATCCACAGTACAGAGACATAACCATTCGCGACGATGCGGACCTTTGCGACCCAACCCTCACTGACGATGAGAGCAGCTCCGATGAAGCGCAAATGAGCGACAGTGAGTACAATGAGGAAGCTCTGGAGGAGATGTACAGATTTGAAAGTGATGCTCTGTGTGGGATGAACAGTGACTCTCAACATGACAACAGTGGTAACAAACAGCAACAAGAAAATTCGGAAGACGGTGATCAACCAAATGGTGGAGTGATACTTGAATCATGTCTCCAACCCAATGATGTGGCAGAGGAAATTATGAGTTTTACAGAGGGCATTTATTGTGTTGCTCCTGCAGAAAGAAACAACCCAGTAAGTTTTTTCAAGACTCCCAAGCTTGAGGCCATGGCTTTTCCGGTGCAGTTTCCCACTGGTCACAACACCCTCGATGAAGAGAGAGCAATAAAACTCACACTAAGCAAATATTTCAAAACCCGTCTGTGTTGCGTGGATGAACGCTTTGCTCGAGATACCAACTACTTGTTCTTTGCCCAGTTTGTGACTGAAATTTACCAGGCAACGTCGAGCATGACAATACAGCTGCGCAAAGGTAAGCCTTTTACCAGGGATGGTCGAAGGATACACAATGCCATGCTTCAGGACAAACGTGAAGTTGAGAAACTGGTGCGCAGCAAAGATGCTGTCCGATTCATGACACCGCTGAGAGGTACGCCGGCCTATTGGGAGAAAACCACCAAAGATCTTTTTGCTATGATCCGGCAGCTGGGCACACCCACGTTCTTTTGCACATTTTCTGCTGCCGAAATGCGTTGGGAAGAGGTCATCACCGCCATCAAAGCGCAACAAGGTGAAGTAGTGAAATTCGCCCAACTTGACTGGGCTACCAAGTGTGAGATCCTACGCAGCAATCCTGTGACGACGATGCGCATGTTTGACAAGCGTGTGGAAGCTCTGTTCAGAGATTTGATCCTCTCTCCGGCGCAACCGATTGGTGAGGTCGTCGACTACTTTTACCGACTGGAGTTTCAACACAGAGGAAGTCCTCACATTCATTGCCTCATATGGGTTCGAGGTGCCCCTGTATTTGAGGAAGCCACGGATGGAGCCATCCGTCATTTTGTGTCTCGCTACATCTCGGCCGAGCTAACGGACCCGCAGAAGGAACCGGAATTGTACAAAAAGGTCACAGAGGTTCAGATGCACAGCAAAAGTCACTCCAAATCGTGCGTCAAACACCAAGGTGCAAATTGCCGCTTTGGATTCCCCAAACAACCGTGCGATGAAACAATGATCGTCAGACCTGCGCCCGTCGACGACGACAATCGAGATCAACACAATGACGATCGGTTGGCGTCGAATGCCAAGCTTGTTCCCGTGCTAAATCTGCTGAATGAGCCTGAAACGGCATCCCTGACTTTGCCTCAGCTACTGGCTAAATGTAAGCTCACCGGTGACGAGTACATGAACTGTTTGCGCATGACGGCCTCGTCGAGTTCTGTCGTGCTTAAGCGAGAACCGAAAGACTGCTGGGTCAACAACTACAACCGCCATTTGCTTCTTGCCTGGGATGGAAACCTGGACATCCAATACATCCTGAATGCCTACTCTTGCATCGCATACATCTGCAGCTACATCAGCAAGGCTGAACACGGTCTGAGCCAATACCTGAAATCGGTCATTGAAAACTCCCGCTGCGCAAATGTCAACGAGAGCGATGAAATGAAGCAAATTATGCAAGCGTACTCCAAGAAAAGAGAAGTGAGTGCTCAGGAATGCGTCGCACGTGCGTGCGGCTTGCATATGAAACAGTCCTCCCGCATGGTGGTGGTATTTGTACAAACGAGTGACAATGCGCTGAAAATGAGTTATCCTCTCTCGCTCCTTGAGGGCAAAACGCAGGAATCTCATGAAGTGTGGATGACTGGCCTGCCGGAAAAATACAAATCCAGACCTCAAACAGAGGAATTTGAAGTCATGTGCTTGGCTGATTTTGCATCAATGTGCAGAATTGTTTATGGCAAACAAGCCAAAGGTAAGAATGTTTTGCCTCTGCTGAACGACATGGGCTTTGTCCAGAAAAGAACAGAAAAACATGCGGTCATCAAATACTGCAAATACTCTGAACAAAAGAATCCGGAGGAATATTACTGCTCCTTGCTCAAGCTGTACCTGCCTCATCGTGCTGATTGCCAATTAAAATCTGAACGCTGTCCTTCCTATCAGTTGTTTCATGATAACGCCTGTGTACAGTTACCGTATAACGACTCTGTGGAGCGCGTGTGCCAAATATTCAGAAGGAACAGAGAAAGGTATGAGAAATACAGTCGAGACATTGACAACGCCATCCAAGAGGTGGAGGAGAGTGGGCTCGTCATAAACGAATGGTGCCACCTGGCTCCCGAGAGTGAGTTGCAAAGACTCGAATGCGTTGAGGAAATGAACGCGAGAGATGAACCGAACGACAACGTAGAGGAAAATGTCCCGGACTATAACGTCAGGTCCAAAACAACGCAAATGTCCATCGTGACAGAGGCTGCAGCCATCGATCCCGCAGTGTTACGCGACATGTATCGTAACCTGAACCAAAAGCAAGCGTCCGTCTTCTACAAGGTCAGAGATTGGTGCATAAAACGTGTGTGTAGCTCAAAGCCCATTGAGCAGTTCTTCTACCACATCAACGGTGGCGCCGGGACCGGCAAATCGCATCTGATCAAGTGTATCCACGCAGAGGCTACCAAAATACTGCAGAGACTACCACGACTGGCTGAGGAGGCCGACATTTTCAAGCAAACGGTTGTTCTCGCAGCTTTCACTGGCACGGCGGCGTTCAACATTTCCGGGGCAACGTTGCATTGTCTACTCAAACTGCCGAGAAGTCTCAAACCCCCGTACCACGGGCTGGGCAATAAACTGGACGAAGTCAGAGCCGAGCTGTCCATCGCCGAAATACTCATCATCGATGAGATTTCCATGGTGTCGAAAGACCTCTTTGCCTACGTGAATGCCAGGTTGAAACAAATCAAAGGAATTAATTTACCTTTCGGTGGCATGTCTGTTCTTGCTGTTGGAGATTTCTTTCAGCTCCCTCCCGTGAGACAGTCCAAACCTCTGTGCGTGTACGATCCTACGCGGCTGGACCACTGGCGTGACGACTTCAAAAAGATCACGCTCACCGCCATCATGAGGCAGAAAGACGATGTCGCCTTTGCCGAACTGCTGAACCGACTCCGCGTCAAAGAAAAGTCAGATGAACTGTCGGAAATGGACAGAGCTCTCCTTGCCACGAGGTACACTTCCCCAGAAATGTGTCCAAAGCATATTCTGCATGTTTTTGCCACCAATAAACAGGTGGATGGCCATAACTCTGCGATGCTGGAACTGTTTCATAAGGACATTGTGCAGATTGACGCGGATGACTACAAGAAAGACAAAGGAACTGGCAGAATGGCAAGGCAAGCTTCCCCTGTGCAAGGCGCTAAGAATGAGCTCCCGGACTCAATCAAAGTTGCCTTGGGTGCTCGTGTTATGATCACACGGAACGTTGATGTTCAATCAGGTCTGTGCAACGGGATGTTTGCAAAAGTTGTCAAATTGGTGAACTATCCAAATGAAGCCCGTGTCCAGAAACTTGGGTTGGAACTCGATCATGTGAGTAACACAGCGCGTGCTGCTAACCCCGTGTACATTGACAGACTGGAGGAGAAGCTGAACAAGGCTGGAGTGACGCGCCGACAGTTTCCCATCAAGCTTGCTTTTGCCTGCACGATCCACAAGGTACAAGGCATGACAACGTCACAGGCTGCAGTTTCGCTGAAAGGTGTTTTCGAACACGGCATGGGGTACGTAGCTCTGAGTAGAGTGACTTCGCTCAGTGGTCTGCATATTCTGCATATGGATGAGAGAAGGCTTCATGCAAATCCACAAATCACTGCTGCTCTTGCTGAGATGGCAGAGGATTCTTTGGAGAGCGTCATGCCCCTCCTTCACGTGATGCCGTCGGTAGATCGGGCAAATCACCTGGTTGTCGTCCATCATAACACCGAAGGGCTGTCTTGTCACGTGCAAGATATCGTGTCTCATCACGAACTGCTTTTCGCTGATGTTTTGTGCTTCACAGAGACACACCTCCAAGGATCAGTGGCCGATGGACGTGCTTGCTTGGAAGGCTACACGATGTTTTGCAGGAACCGAAGTGATTCTTACACAAACTGTCCTGACTTGGCTACAAAACGTGGTGGCGGCGTAGGTATTTGTGTCAAAAGTCACATCGCGGCCCAGGAAAAGAAATACGTTCAGGGTGTGACCGACATTGAATTTGTTGTGGTGATGTTGGGATCACCGGTGTTTGAGTCATGTTCCAGTTATTTATTTTCTTTCTGTGTGTTCGCAATTGTCATGGTGATTGTTCTGGTGTTTTTTTAACTCGGCTGTATGTATTTGTTTGTTCACGCTGATTTCTCCGACTGCCCGAAATTTTCCATATTCTCAGTTTATGTGTATATCTGTCATCACAGGGACACGAAGAAAGAATCCAATCTGGCGAAAGCCCGTGCGGCTCTGGACTCAGAGGCCACAGAGCGTGAACGTCTGCAGGTGAAGTTGTCCAAGCTGAAGATTGATTTTGACGAGCTGGAAGCAAGGTGAGGCCCGCCCGGCCATTTTATCAAAAATATGCCAACAACAAAATGGATAGTGGATATTAGTGCTGACATAATTGCTTTGCTGCTGGGGCCACACCCCAAGGAAAATCCTCCTCGTGACTAATTGCAGCTCAATTGGACTTTCAGTTAACCATCCCATAGTCGCACATCAATATAAATAGCGCATTTGACTGCGTCGAGGGTTTAATATTGTTTTTGCTCAGGAAGTCGCATCACATTCAAATCCTTAAAGATGAGCTGGAGTTTGAAAAGAAGCTGCATTCCGCGGTCGGTAATTACCATCACTATCGCTTATTTAATTAATGAAAATAAAGCTGAGTCATTCTCACGTCTCACGTAGGACTTGCGCATGGTCCAAAGCCAGCACGAGTCTCGCATGGTGGAGTTGGAAGCCGGCCAAAAAGTGAAAGATCTGGAGGAGGCTCTGTCTACAGAGAGGGAGCGGACCCAGAACAAGGAGGAGAGGTCTTTTTACAGCTTTAGAACATACCACAACGTTTCCTCTCATAGCAAATAATGTCTCCACGTTTGTCCCGAGGGTACGCCAAACCATGTCGGCCAGCAAATAGAGGAAACGTCCGAAGGACAGCGAGGGTTTGAGCTTGGGCGGATGCAATGTGCCTCGTCCTAAAATCGCCCAGCAGGTCACTGTGGATGAGCAGCAGGTCACTGTGGATGAGCAGCAGGTCACTCTGGATGAGGTGGACTCGTACGGCAAATATGTCAGACTCCGCAATACAGTTGATGAGGTCAGTGGATGTGTCACAGGGGAACATCTTACGAAATTTGCACATTTTCCAGTAACGACTAACCTGTTGAGATCAATTTCAACTATTAGGATCAGAATTTGGGGAACTGGATTGGATCTTCTGCTCCCATCGTATTCAAGTTTGCTGCAGAATTCATCCGTTTGCTTACATAATCTTCCTGGGGGGCGTTTTCCAACTCCATTAGCTCCTGATACTCATCCAGCTGCTGGTGCATCCGCTCCCACATGTCGGCCATTTCTCGGTCTTTCTCCCTGAGGAGGCTACGCATGGTGTTCCCTCTTTGGAGACAGAGCCTCGTCCAGATCTTTCACTTTTGCATCACGGGCTGCAAGGTAGTGTCAACACAGACTTTTTAAACTTTTGCAGCTGAGACAGATTCTAAGGTCCAAATGATAAATGGTTACCTCTTTTTGAAGGTAGAGTTTAATTTGAAGTTCATGCTGGCTTTGCATCTTCATCAAGGCTTCGGGCAGTTTACTTTCATAATCTTCCTGGGGGGCGTTTTCAAACTCCACCATGCGAGACTCGTGCCGGCGTTTGACCTTGCGCAACTCCTACGTGAGACGTGAGAATGACTCAGCTTTATTCTCATGAATTAAAAATAAGCGATAGTGATGATAATCGTGTAATAAACTGGGAATATGGAAAATGGATGGACGCAGTCAAATGTGCTATTTATGTTGATATGCGACTATGGCAGACATGGGCAAACTACGGCCCGCGGGCCACATCCGGCCCACGGGGCCGTTTAATCCGGCCCGCCAAACCTGAATAAAGTGTATTATAAATGTTTGGGGGGGTCATTTTCCCTACAATTACTATGTTTCCCCAGTAGATGGGAAAGCGCCCGCCCGCCCGCGCATTTACTCCCGGGAGCCGTCAGAAAGCTCGGTGCACACTCTCAAGTACATGTGCGTACTCAGTAGTACGTAGTCATTTCATCTATCAGTGCCGAATTTTGAGTGTAGGCTGTGACGTCAATATTCTCGTAATTCGCGTGCTGTTTTCAGATACAGTTTTACGCTAAAGCCACCCACAAACCTTCCCCTGGAATCCTTCTATTAAAATGAGTCGCCCAAGAAAAAGCAAGGTGGACACAGTGCCGAGTGTTTAAAAGAGAGTGGCCAATTTGGCTCGACGTACGCGACGTGACGTTCAGCCACATGAACGTCAACAAAGCCAGTCACAGATCTAGGTTAACGGACCGACACCTCGGCTCTATCCTAAGAATTACCACAACAAATTTTACTCCAGACTATGATGCACTGGCAAAAAAGGGAAACCAACAATACTATTGATTTCTTTATTTAGATGTATTCTTTCACTGATTTTTCAAGATGATGTATTTGGTCAGAATGTTTGCCGTTGGATGTGATGTTGCCTCATTAGATAAACATATTTCATAAATCTGACCTGCAGGCGCTGAAGTGATGGAAAATGTTATACATCATAACAATGTCGTATTTAATAAGAATCACTGATAGTAGTTTTTTGGTGAAATATTTTTTTAATGCTGTTAATAAATGCATTTGTTTTCAAAAAATCCATGCTAAAAGTAAAAAGCTTTTATGCAATGACCTTTACATGTCATTTATATGACCTTTACACACAAACACTACATCCATCTGCTCCTGGTTCGGCCCCCCGGTCAAAATTTAGAACCCAATTCGGCCCGCAAGTCAAAAAGTTTGCCCGCCCCTGGACTATGGGATGGTTAACTGGAAGTCCAATGTTGAGCTGCAATTAGTCACGAGGAGGATTTTCCTTGGGGTGTGGCCCCAGCAGCAAAGCAATTATGTCAGCACTAATATCCAGCATCCATTTTGTTGTTGGCATATTTTTGATAAAATGGCCGGGCCTCACCTTGCTTTCAGCTCCTTGATTTCCTCCCTCAGCTTGCTCACCTCCAGCTCCAGACGTGCACGCTCTTTGGCCTCAGAGTCCAGAGTCGCACGGGCATCCGCCAGCTCCGTCTCGAAAACGGCCTTCAGGCCCGTCAGCTGCCGGGACACCTCTGTTTCGGATTCAGTGATGCGCAAAAGCAAGCCGGCGTTCCCCACTTCCCGGGAACGGGCGTTGTCGACGTAAATGCCCAGAAGGTCGTTGAGCTTGCGGAGATCTTCCACCTCCTGGGAGAGGGCGTTGTTTGCACCTTGAGGAATGTTTTCTGGGGTCGCCGTCTCGAGCTTGCTTCTGCTGATCCAGGAAAGACTCAGTGTCATGCATTACACCAATGCCTGATTGCACTTATCAAAGAAACTGCATAGAGGTTTCTTCAAAGTCAAACAATGGTTCCTTTGTAAATACACATAAAAAAAAAAACTCACTCTTTGCAATGGTTCAAAGAAACTATGCAACGGATGGATCCTAAGGGCGGCTCGGTGGGGCACTGCGTAGCACGTCCGCCTCACAGTTAGGTGGGTGCTGGTTCGATTCCACCTCTGGCCCTACCTGTGTGGAGTTTCCTCCCTCAGCTTGCTCACCTCCAGCTGCAGACGGTCGTTGAGTAGGGGTGTAACGATACATCGATACAGATCGATTAATCCATATAATGCTCTACGATTTATTGGCATCGATGCTAAAGGTAAACATTGATTTATATCGCCGTGTTTGACCCCGGACATTAGACGCGACTTTATTTTGAAATCCAGTTCATTGTTGCTTGCTTCCTCTTTCCGGGAGCAGGGAGCAGTGCGCGGCGTTGCTGCACGTGAAAGGGGAGTCGACAACTAGTACGCGGCTCCTGGGCTGGTGCTATGGCTAGTGTCCAAAAAGACGAGGAAATTGGCTCCCCTTTAGGCTTCAAGTCATTCGTTTGGAAGCACTTTGGATTCCAAAGAAAAGATGGCTCAACGAACAAGACACGTGCAGTTTGTAAATCCTGCCATGCGGTGATCAAATATTCAGGGAGCACAAATCTCGCCGCACATTTAAAGAAAAAACACGACATCAAAGTTCAGTGTTAAAGTAAGCAATTTGTATACTACAATACTCTTGTAATTTCCTAAATAAAGAGTTTGCAGTACCTTGTTGATTTTGCGTATGAATTGTTATAAATCAGGATATTGTTCTATAGTTTTTATTAAAAAAAATTATACATCGATCGTAGAGGACTATATCGCGATATATCGTGAATGAATCGCAGCAGGCTTTAAGATATCGGCAAATATCGTATCGTAGTTCTTTATATCGATATTATATCGTATCGTGACAAAACCCGCGATTTACACCCCTATCGTCGAGGTTGCTGAGATCTTTCTTCTCCACCAATTTGTACTTTTCAGCAATAACAACCTGCTTTGGCGATCTCCTCTGCCACGATAAAATTCGCTTTCACAGCAGCTTCACTTTGTGATTTTGAACGGGTGAAAAACGTCTGCTGGAATATCAGCTTCTTCTTTACCTTTTCTTTAACTCTTCTACCTTCTGTCATTCTGCTCTGCATTCAGGTCTTTCAGGTTATCCAGATGTTTTGTTTCATAGTGCCGTCTTAGATTAAAATCTTTCAATACAGCCACATTAGCGCCACACATGAGACAAACGGGCTTACCGGCAATGTCAGTAAACATATACTCAACCTTTTTAAAGGCTTTGTTTTCAGAATCAACTTTTCTCTTCGGCATCATGAGGGGCTAGCTTCGCAATAACTTGCAGCAACAAGCACTTGTCCTGATTGCCGCGGAAAAACGCTCAGCAAGGCAGCGAAAGCACTGCATTATGGGATCTGTAGTTTATTGTGTTATCATCGCTTCATATCGTCGGGCCATTAGTAACAATAATATAAAATGATCTCGCGGGCCTTGAGTTTGACACACATATGGTTTAGACTCTTTGCAAACGCTTTTCTCTATATCTTTAAGCTGTTTGACACTTTTACTTGCTTTCTATCAGAGTTGTTTTACTCCTGCTTCGGCAATGTTTCATTTCTACACCCAAGCGATCATTGAATTCATTTTTGTCCTATTTTTCGAATTTAGCAACTGTGTAACATTGCGGCTACTGCAAGACGTCAAAACGAAGGTATTAAGGTCATTTCAAGAAGACGTACCAGTTCGAATTTAAGACTCAATCTCAACGTTTGGGTTTAGTTAGCTTTTATCATGTGTTCAGGTTTTACATTTTAAGTTACATTTGTTTTATTTTACTTAATTTTATTGCACTATAGTGCAGTGCGGCACTGTACTTTATTTTTATCTTAACATGTAGTTTGCTTA
>NW_026872148.1:0-12500 GCF_033458585.1 Syngnathus typhle
CACGATTCTTCCATCCACTGAACTTGTGAGTTTTTGTACAGTTTCTGGTTGAATTTCTTGGCAGGATCTAAGAATAGCCTGCCAGAGCTGCTCTTTGGAATTGAACTGCCTCCCACCTTCGTAGATTTTCTGCTTGACGATGCTCCACAAGTTTTCAATAGGATTGAGGTCAGGGGAGCATGGGGGCCACACCATCAGTTTCTCTCCCTTTATTCCCATAGATGCCAAAGACGTTGACGTATTTCTTGCAGCATGAGACGGTGCATTGTCATGCATGAAGATGATCTTTTGACGGAAAGCACGGTTCTTCCTGTTGTACCATGGACAGAAGTGTTGAGTCAGAAATTCCACGTAGTTAACAGACGTAATTTTGACGCCTTCAGGGACCCTAAAGGGGCCAAGCAGCTCTCTCCCCATGATTCCGGCCCAAAACATCACTCCGCCACCTCCCTGCTGACGCCGCAGCCTTGTTGGGCTATCGTGGCCGTCCACCAACCATCCACGACTCCATCCATCTGTAAAGTCAAGTCAAATCAAGTTTATTTGTATAGCCCTAAATCACAAGCAGTCTCAAAGGGCTTCACATTGACAGAAATTGACAATTATTCTCAAAGCATCCCCTGAGCTCTCAAAAGTGCAAGGAAAAACTTAAAAAACCCTACCTGGCCCATCCAAGGTGGCACGGCACTCGTCGGTGAACAGGACTGTCTGAAAATTTGTCTTCATGTAAGTCTGGGCCCACTGCAGCCGTTTCTGCTTGTTCGCGTTGTTCAGGGGTGGCCGAATGGAGGGTTTCCGCACAACTGCAAGCCTCTGGAGGATCCTGCACCTCGTCGTTCGTGGGACTTCACTGGCACCAGCAGCGTCGAATATTTGTTTGCTCGTCTTTAGTGGCATGCTTGCAGCCGCCCTCTTGATTCGATTTGTTTGTCTTGCAGAAACCTTCCTTGTCGTGCCTTTGTCTGCACGAACGCGCGTTTGCTCCGAATCAGCGACGAATTTCTTCAAAGTTCGATGGTCGCGCTTAAGCTTTCGTGCAATATCGAATGTCTGCATACCTTGTCCAAGGCATCGAACGATTTCACGCTTCTCGACAGCAGAGAGATCCTTTTTCCTCCCCATGGTTGAACGAAATGGCCGAACGCTTAAAAACGCGGAACTTAAATAGACTTGTTAATTACTACAATTGCGCTCACCTGGCAGACTACCATGGACTGTACCATGACTGAGGGTGATTTCAGTACTTGAAAAACAAAAAATGTAATCTTTATGACACTTAAATACATTTTGCATAATAATTTGGAACACGGGACCGTGTTCCAAATTATTATGCAAAGGATATTTATCTCAGATTTTCCTAAATAGCTTCCTTGAAATGTTACCCGGCTTTTGAGCTCTCCTGCCGGGCGTGGGTTTGCGTCAGCGCCCGGTAACATTATGGAAGCTAAAAGAAAGAAAAAAGAAACAAATCTAAGTGCGATTGCTGGTGTCTAAATACATTTTGCATAATAATTTGGAACACGGGACCGTGTTCCAAATTATTATGCAAGTGATATTTATCTCAGATTTTCCTAAATAGCTTTACTCGTCGTGCCGACCGGAGGGAGGCCACTCCCCGCCGCAGCTGAACAGTCATCCCGGCCTAGTGGAGGTCTGCGCAGGGGGGGTCTTCCTTGAAATGTTACCCGGCTTTTGAGCTCTCCTGTCCGGCGTGGGTTTGCGTCAGCGGCCGGTGTCATTTACTCGTCGTGCCGACCGGAGGGAGGCCACTCCCCGCCACAGCTGAACAGTCATCCCGGCCTAGTGGAGGTCTGCGCAGGGGGGGTCTTCCTTGAAATGTTACCCGGCTTTTGAGCTCTCCTGTCCGGCGTGGGTTTGCGTCAGCGGCCGGTGTCATTTACTCGTCGTGCCGACCGGAGGGAGGCCACTCCCCGCCGCAGCTGAACAGTCATCCCGGCCTAGTGGAGGTCTGCGCAGGGGGGGTCTTCCTTGAAATGTTACCCGGCTTTTGAGCTCTCCTGTCCGGCGTGGGTTTGCGTCAGCGGCCGGTGTCATTTACTCGTCGTGCCGACCGGAGGGAGGCCACTCCCCGCCACAGCTGAACAGTCATCCCGGCCTAGTGGAGGTCTGCGCAGGGGGGGTCTTCCTTGAAATGTTACCCGGCTTTTGAGCTCTCCTGTCCGGCGTGGGTTTGCGTCAGCGGCCGGTGTCATTTACTCGTCGTGCCGACCGGAGGGAGGCCACTCCCCGCCACAGCTGAACAGTCATCCCGGCCTAGTGGAGGTCTGCGCAGGGGGGGTCTTCCTTGAAATGTTACCCGGCTTTTGAGCTCTCCTGTCCGGCGTGGGTTTGCGTCAGCGGCCGGTGTCATTTACTCGTCGTGCCGACCGGAGGGAGGCCACTCCCCGCCACAGCTGAACAGTCATCCCGGCCTAGTGGAGGTCTGCGCAGGGGGGGTCTTCCTTGAAATGTTACCCGGCTTTTGAGCTCTCCTGTCCGGCGTGGGTTTGCGTCAGCGGCCGGTGTCATTTACTCGTCGTGTCCACCGGAGGGAGGCCACTCCCCGCCGCAGCTGCAGCGGCAGCTTTGAAACGTCATCCCGGCCCCCTGGAACTGTGCGCGGGGGGGGCGATGCGTCCCGTGCGAGGTACCAGGTCGCGCTGCGCCGTCTGCCTGGCCGCTTTGGGCCCGCTGGAAGTCTATTAAAGCTCCGCGATCTCCGCCTCGGTGCTTAAAAAGCGTCCATCCGCTCTCCTGGAGCTTCTTTCGGTCATCTCGTCCGCGTGCACGGCCTGCCGGTGGCACCGGCTGGAGCTCCGCAAAAAGCTCCATTTCTGTTAAAAATGCTTAGCCGCGTCCCTGGAAGCCCAATCGGGCGTAGAAAGTGAGGGGGAAGGCCCCCAAAGCACCGGCTGGAAGTCCCAAAAAAGCTCCATGATTGGTCAATAATGCTTAGCCGCCTCCCTGGAAGCCTAATCGGGCATAAAAAGCTAGGCGGAACGGCCCCAAAGCTCCACACGGAAGTCCCAAAAAAGCTCCATGATTGGTCAATAATGCTTAGCCGCCTCCCTGGAAGCCTAATCGGGCATAAAAAGCTAGGCGGAACGGCCCCAAAGCTCCACACGGAAGTCCCAAAAAAGCTCCATGATTGGTCAATAATGCTTAGCCGCCTCCCTGGAAGCCTAATCGGGCATAAAAAGCTAGGCGGAACGGCCCCAAAGCTCCACACGGAAGTCCCAAAAAAGCTCCATGATTGGTCAATAATGCTTAGCCGCCTCCCTGGAAGCCTAATCGGGCATAAAAAGCTAGGCGGAACGGCCCCAAAGCTCCACACGGAAGTCCCAAAAAAGCTCCATGATTGGTCAATAATGCTTAGCCGCCTCCCTGGAAGCCTAATCGGGCATAAAAAGCTAGGCGGAACGGCCCCAAAGCTCCACACGGAAGTCCCAAAAAAGCTCCATGATTGGTCAATAATGCTTAGCCGCCTCCCTGGAAGCCTAATCGGGCATAAAAAGCTAGGCGGAACGGCCCCAAAGCTCCACACGGAAGTCCCAAAAAAGCTCCATGATTGGTCAATAATGCTTAGCCGCCTCCCTGGAAGCCTAATCGGGCATAAAAAGCTAGGCGGAACGGCCCCAAAGCTCCACACGGAAGTCCCAAAAAAGCTCCATGATTGGTCAATAATGCTTAGCCGCCTCCCTGGAAGCCTAATCGGGCATAAAAAGCTAGGCGGAACGGCCCCAAAGCTCCACACGGAAGTCCCAAAAAAGCTCCATGATTGGTCAATAATGCTTAGCCGCCTCCCTGGAAGCCTAATCGGGCATAAAAAGCTAGGCGGAACGGCCCCAAAGCTCCACACGGAAGTCCCAAAAAAGCTCCATGATTGGTCAATAATGCTTAGCCGCCTCCCTGGAAGCCTAATCGGGCATAAAAAGTTAGGCGGAACGGCTCCAAAGCTCCACACGGAAGTCCCAAAAAAGCTCCATGATTGGTCAATAATGCTTAGCCGCCTCCCTGGAAGCCTAATCGGGCATAAAAAGCTAGGCGGAACGGCCCCAAAGCTCCACACGGAAGTCCCAAAAAAGCTCCATGATTGGTCAATAATGCTTAGCCGCCTCCCTGGAAGCCTAATCGGGCATAAAAAGCTAGGCGGAACGGCCCCAAAGCTCCACACGGAAGTCCCAAAAAAGCTCCATGATTGGTCAATAATGCTTAGCCGCCTCCCTGGAAGCCTAATCGGGCATAAAAAGCTAGGCGGAACGGCCCCAAAGCTCCACACGGAAGTCCCAAAAAAGCTCCATGATTGGTCAATAATGCTTAGCCGCCTCCCTGGAAGCCTAATCGGGCATAAAAAGCTAGGCGGAACGGCCCCAAAGCTCCACACGGAAGTCCCAAAAAAGCTCCATGATTGGTCAATAATGCTTAGCCGCCTCCCTGGAAGCCTAATCGGGCATAAAAAGCTAGGCGGAACGGCCCCAAAGCTCCACACGGAAGTCCCAAAAAAGCTCCATGATTGGTCAATAATGCTTAGCCGCCTCCCTGGAAGCCTAATCGGGCATAAAAAGCTAGGCGGAACGGCCCCAAAGCTCCACACGGAAGTCCCAAAAAAGCTCCATGATTGGTCAATAATGCTTAGCCGCCTCCCTGGAAGCCTAATCGGGCATAAAAAGCTAGGCGGAACGGCCCCAAAGCTCCACACGGAAGTCCCAAAAAAGCTCCATGATTGGTCAATAATGCTTAGCCGCCTCCCTGGAAGCCTAATCGGGCATAAAAAGCTAGGCGGAACGGCCCCAAAGCTCCACACGGAAGTCCCAAAAAAGCTCCATGATTGGTCAATAATGCTTAGCCGCCTCCCTGGAAGCCTAATCGGGCATAAAAAGCTAGGCGGAACGGCCCCAAAGCTCCACACGGAAGTCCCAAAAAAGCTCCATGATTGGTCAATAATGCTTAGCCGCCTCCCTGGAAGCCTAATCGGGCATAAAAAGTTAGGCGGAACGGCTCCAAAGCTCCACACGGAAGTCCCAAAAAAGCTCCATGATTGGTCAATAATGCTTAGCCGCCTCCCTGGAAGCCTAATCGGGCATAAAAAGTTAGGCGGAACGGCCCCAAAGCTCCACACGGAAGTCCCAAAAAAGCTCCATGATTGGTCAATAATGCTTAGCCGCCTCCCTGGAAGCCTAATCGGGCATAAAAAGTTAGGCGGAACGGCCCCAAAGCTCCACACGGAAGTCCGAAAAAAAGCTCCATGATTGGTCAATAATGCTTAGCCGCCTCCCTGGAAGCCTAATCGGGCATAAAAAGTTAGGCGGAACGGCCCCAAAGCTCCACACGGAAGTCCGAAAAAAGCTCAAAAATTTTCTAAGTGCCAACGGCTCATTCGCCGTAATGTGTCCGCTCCGCGCTGGTTCCCCGGTCGGCCGCGAATAGCGCAAAATCAGCCTCACGGAAGTTCGAAAAAAGCTCAAAAATTTTCTAAGTGCCAACGGCTCATTCGCCGTAATGTGTCCGCTCCGCGCTGGTTCCCCGGTCGGCCGCGAATAGCGCAAAATCAGCCTCACGGAAGTTCGAAAAAAGCTCAAAAATTTTCTAAGTGCCAACGGCTCATTCGCCGTAATGTGTCCGCTCCGCGCTGGTTCCCCGGTCGGCCGCGAATAGCGCAAAAATCAGCCTAAGTGCAGTACCAACCTTGGCGTGTTGGTGCGCCAGAGTACGATGAGTTGGTCCCCCTAGTCACTGTACTCATTACCTTTACCCCCTAATCGCAAAATATAGTCAGAACGTATATGCAGAAGACTATTTTTTTCTTTTTTAAAATTTTCTAAGTGCCAGCGGATGCTGGCACACGAACTGTCCGAGCTACGACGGTTCTCCGGTCGGACAGCGAGGGTGAAAAAGCGGTCCTAAAATCACCGAGGGCTGCCGCACAAGTTGTCCGAGTGGCGACGGTTCCCCGGTCGGCCACGAATGTCGAAAATTCGGCCTCTCCACCACGGAGGTCGGTGAGAATTTCAGAATATTTTCTAAGTGCCAACGGCTCTTGCGCCGTAAAGTGTCCGCTTTGCCTGGTTCCCTCGGTCGGCCACAAATAGCGAAAAATCAGCCTCTCCTTCTGGAGCTCGCCTAAGTGCCAACGGCTCTTGCGCCGTAATGTGTCCGCTTTGTCTGGTTCCCTCGGTCGGCCACAAACGGCGAAAAATCAGCCTCTCCTTCTGGAGCTCGTGCCAACTTTGGCGAATATTTTCTAAGTGCCAACGGCTCTTGCGCCGTAAAGTGTCCGCTTTGCCTGGTTCCCTCGGTCGGCCACAAATAGCGAAAAATCAGCCTCTCCTTCTGGAGCTCGCCTAAGTGCCAACGGCTCTTGCGCCGTAATGTGTCCGCTTTGTCTGGTTCCCTCGGTCGGCCACAAACGGCGAAAAATCAGCCTCTCATTCTGGAGCTCGTGCCAACTTTGGCGAATATTTTCTAAGTGCCAACGGCTCTTGCGCCGTAATGTGTCCGCTTTGCCTGGTTCCCTCGGTCGGCCACAAATAGCGAAAAAATCAGCCTCTCCTTCTGGAGCTCGCCTAAGTGCCAACGGCTCTTGCGCCGTAATGTGTCCGCTTTGCCTGGTTCCCTCGGTCGGCCACAAACGGCGAAAAATCAGCCTCTCATTCTGGAGCTCGTGCCAACTTTGGCGAATATTTTCTAAGTGCCAACGGCTCTTGCGCCGTAATGTGTCCGCTTTGCCTGGTTCCCTCGGTCGGCCACGAACGGCGAAAAATCAGCCTCTCCTTCTGGAGCTCGCCTAAGTGCCAACGGCTCTTGCGCCGTAATGTGTCCGCTTTGCCTGGTTCCCTCGGTCGGCCACAAACGGCGAAAAATCAGCCTCTCCTTCTGGAGCTCGCCTAAGTGCCAACGGCTCTTGCGCCGTAATGTGTCCGCTTTGCCTGGTTCCCTCGGTCGGCCACAAATAGCGAAAAACCAGCCTCTCCTTCTGGAGCTCGCCTAAGTGCCAACGGCTCTTGCGCCGTAATGTGTCCGCTTTGCCTGGTTCCCTCGGTCGGCCACAAACGGCGAAAAATCAGCCTCTCCTTCTGGAGCTCGCCTAAGTGCCAACGGCTCTTGCGCCGTAATGTGTCCGCTTTGCCTGGTTCCCTCGGTCGGCCACAAATAGCGAAAAACCAGCCTCTCCTTCTGGAGCTCGCGCCAACTTTGTCAAAAAATTTCTAAGTGCCAACGGCTCTTGCGCCGTAAAGTGTCCGCTTTGCCTGGTTCCCTCGGTCGGCCACAAATAGCGAAAAATCAGCCTCTCCTTCTGGAGCTCGTGCCAACTTTGGCGAATATTTTCTAAGTGCCAACGGCTCTTGCGCCGTAAAGTGTCCGCTTTGCCTGGTTCCCTCGGTCGGCCACAAATAGCGAAAAATCAGCCTCTCCTTCTGGAGCTCGCCTAAGTGCCAACGGCTCTTGCGCCGTAATGTGTCCGCTTTGTCTGGTTCCCTCGGTCGGCCACAAACGGCGAAAAATCAGCCTCTCCTTCTGGAGCTCGTGCCAACTTTGGCGAATATTTTCTAAGTGCCAACGGCTCTTGCGCCGTAAAGTGTCCGCTTTGCCTGGTTCCCTCGGTCGGCCACAAATAGCGAAAAATCAGCCTCTCCTTCTGGAGCTCGCCTAAGTGCCAACGGCTCTTGCGCCGTAATGTGTCCGCTTTGTCTGGTTCCCTCGGTCGGCCACAAACGGCGAAAAATCAGCCTCTCATTCTGGAGCTCGTGCCAACTTTGGCGAATATTTTCTAAGTGCCAACGGCTCTTGCGCCGTAATGTGTCCGCTTTGCCTGGTTCCCTCGGTCGGCCACAAATAGCGAAAAAATCAGCCTCTCCTTCTGGAGCTCGCCTAAGTGCCAACGGCTCTTGCGCCGTAATGTGTCCGCTTTGCCTGGTTCCCTCGGTCGGCCACAAACGGCGAAAAATCAGCCTCTCATTCTGGAGCTCGTGCCAACTTTGGCGAATATTTTCTAAGTGCCAACGGCTCTTGCGCCGTAATGTGTCCGCTTTGCCTGGTTCCCTCGGTCGGCCACGAACGGCGAAAAATCAGCCTCTCCTTCTGGAGCTCGCCTAAGTGCCAACGGCTCTTGCGCCGTAATGTGTCCGCTTTGCCTGGTTCCCTCGGTCGGCCACAAACGGCGAAAAATCAGCCTCTCCTTCTGGAGCTCGCCTAAGTGCCAACGGCTCTTGCGCCGTAATGTGTCCGCTTTGCCTGGTTCCCTCGGTCGGCCACAAATAGCGAAAAACCAGCCTCTCCTTCTGGAGCTCGCCTAAGTGCCAACGGCTCTTGCGCCGTAATGTGTCCGCTTTGCCTGGTTCCCTCGGTCGGCCACAAACGGCGAAAAATCAGCCTCTCCTTCTGGAGCTCGCCTAAGTGCCAACGGCTCTTGCGCCGTAATGTGTCCGCTTTGCCTGGTTCCCTCGGTCGGCCACAAATAGCGAAAAACCAGCCTCTCCTTCTGGAGCTCGCCTAAGTGCCAACGGCTCTTGCGCCGTAATGTGTCCGCTTTGCCTGGTTCCCTCGGTCGGCCACAAACGGCGAAAAATCAGCCTCTCCTTCTGGAGCTCGCCTAAGTGCCAACGGCTCTTGCGCCGTAATGTGTCCGCTTTGCCTGGTTCCCTCGGTCGGCCACAAATAGCGAAAAACCAGCCTCTCCTTCTGGAGCTCGCCTAAGTGCCAACGGCTCTTGCGCCGTAATGTGTCCGCTTTGCCTGGTTCCCTCGGTCGGCCACAAACGGCGAAAAATCAGCCTCTCCTTCTGGAGCTCGCCTAAGTGCCAACGGCTCTTGCGCCGTAATGTGTCCGCTTTGCCTGGTTCCCTCGGTCGGCCACAAATAGCGAAAAACCAGCCTCTCCTTCTGGAGCTCGCCTAAGTGCCAACGGCTCTTGCGCCGTAATGTGTCCGCTTTGCCTGGTTCCCTCGGTCGGCCACAAACGGCGAAAAATCAGCCTCTCCTTCTGGAGCTCGCCTAAGTGCCAACGGCTCTTGCGCCGTAATGTGTCCGCTTTGCCTGGTTCCCTCGGTCGGCCACAAATAGCGAAAAACCAGCCTCTCCTTCTGGAGCTCGCCTAAGTGCCAACGGCTCTTGCGCCGTAATGTGTCCGCTTTGCCTGGTTCCCTCGGTCGGCCACAAACGGCGAAAAATCAGCCTCTCCTTCTGGAGCTCGCCTAAGTGCCAACGGCTCTTGCGCCGTAATGTGTCCGCTTTGCCTGGTTCCCTCGGTCGGCCACAAATAGCGAAAAACCAGCCTCTCCTTCTGGAGCTCGCGCCAACTTTGTCAAAAAATTTCTAAGTGCCAACGGCTCTTGCGCCGTAAAGTGTCCGCTTTGCCTGGTTCCCTCGGTCGGCCACAAATAGCGAAAAATCAGCCTCTCCTTCTGGAGCTCGTGCCAACTTTGGCGAATATTTTCTAAGTGCCAACGGCTCTTGCGCCGTAATGTGTCCGCTTTGCCTGGTTCCCTCGGTCGGCCACAAATAGCGAAAAATCAGCCTCTCCTTCTGGAGCTCGCCTAAGTGCCAACGGCTCTTGCGCCGTAATGTGTCCGCTTTGTCTGGTTCCCTCGGTCGGCCACAAACGGCGAAAAATCAGCCTCTCCTTCTGGAGCTCGTGCCAACTTTGGCGAATATTTTCTAAGTGCCAACGGCTCTTGCGCCGTAAAGTGTCCGCTTTGCCTGGTTCCCTCGGTCGGCCACAAATAGCGAAAAATCAGCCTCTCCTTCTGGAGCTCGTGCCAACTTTGGCGAATATTTTCTAAGTGCCAACGGCTCTTGCGCCGTAATGTGTCCGCTTTGCCTGGTTCCCTCGGTCGGCCACAAATAGCGAAAAAATCAGCCTCTCCTTCTGGAGCTCGCCTAAGTGCCAACGGCTCTTGCGCCGTAATGTGTCCGCTTTGCCTGGTTCCCTCGGTCGGCCACAAACGGCGAAAAATCAGCCTCTCATTCTGGAGCTCGTGCCAACTTTGGCGAATATTTTCTAAGTGCCAACGGCTCTTGCGCCGTAATGTGTCCGCTTTGCCTGGTTCCCTCGGTCGGCCACGAACGGCGAAAAATCAGCCTCTCCTTCTGGAGCTCGCCTAAGTGCCAACGGCTCTTGCGCCGTAATGTGTCCGCTTTGCCTGGTTCCCTCGGTCGGCCACAAACGGCGAAAAATCAGCCTCTCCTTCTGGAGCTCGCCTAAGTGCCAACGGCTCTTGCGCCGTAATGTGTCCGCTTTGCCTGGTTCCCTCGGTCGGCCACAAATAGCGAAAAACCAGCCTCTCCTTCTGGAGCTCGCCTAAGTGCCAACGGCTCTTGCGCCGTAATGTGTCCGCTTTGCCTGGTTCCCTCGGTCGGCCACAAACGGCGAAAAATCAGCCTCTCCTTCTGGAGCTCGCCTAAGTGCCAACGGCTCTTGCGCCGTAATGTGTCCGCTTTGCCTGGTTCCCTCGGTCGGCCACAAATAGCGAAAAACCAGCCTCTCCTTCTGGAGCTCGCCTAAGTGCCAACGGCTCTTGCGCCGTAATGTGTCCGCTTTGCCTGGTTCCCTCGGTCGGCCACAAACGGCGAAAAATCAGCCTCTCCTTCTGGAGCTCGCGCCAACTTTGTCAAAAAATTTCTAAGTGCCAACGGCTCTTGCGCCGTAAAGTGTCCGCTTTGCCTGGTTCCCTCGGTCGGCCACAAATAGCGAAAAATCA
Organism: Syngnathus typhle; assembly: GCF_033458585.1. Taxonomy (NCBI): domain Eukaryota; kingdom Metazoa; phylum Chordata; class Actinopteri; order Syngnathiformes; family Syngnathidae; genus Syngnathus; species Syngnathus typhle. The sequence goes on from NW_026872148.1 coordinate 10,697, forward strand.
GCCTCTCCTTCTGGAGCTCGTGCCAACTTTGGCGAATATTTTCTAAGTGCCAACGGCTCTTGCGCCGTAATGTGTCCGCTTTGCCTGGTTCCCTCGGTCGGCCACAAATAGCGAAAAATCAGCCTCTCCTTCTGGAGCTCGCCTAAGTGCCAACGGCTCTTGCGCCGTAAAGTGTCCGCTTTGTCTGGTTCCCTCGGTCGGCCACAAACGGCGAAAAATCAGCCTCTCCTTCTGGAGCTCGTGCCAACTTTGGCGAATATTTTCTAAGTGCCAACGGCTCTTGCGCCGTAAAGTGTCCGCTTTGTCTGGTTCCCTCGGTCGGCCACAAATAGCGAAAAATCAGCCTCTCCTTCTGGAGCTCGCGCAAGTGCCAACGGCTCTTGCGCCGTAAAGTGTCCGCTTTGTCTGGTTCCCTCGGTCGGCCACAAATAGCGAAAAATCAGCCTCTCCTTCTGGAGCTCGTGCCAACTTTGGCGAATATTTTCTAAGTGCCAACGGCTCTTGCGCCGTAATGTGTCCGCTTTGTCTGGTTCCCTCGGTCGGCCACAAATAGCGAAAAATCAGCCTCTCCTTCTGGAGCTCGTGCCAACTTTGGCGAATATTTTCTAAGTGCCAACGGCTCTTGCGCCGTAAAGTGTCCGCTTTGCCTGGTTCCCTCGGTCGGCCACAAATAGCGAAAAATCAGCCTCTCCTTCTGGAGCTCGCGCCAACTTTGTCAAAAAATTTCTAAGTGCCAACGGCTCTTGCGCCGTAAAGTGTCCGCTTTGCCTGGTTCCCTCGGTCGGCCACAAATAGCGAAAAATCAGCCTCTCCTTCTGGAGCTCGCGCCAACTTTGTCAAAAAATTTCTAAGTGCCAACGGCTCTTGCGCCGTAAAGTGTCCGCTTTGCCTGGTTCCCTCGGTCGGCCACAAATAGCGAAAAATCAGCCTCTCCTTCTGGAGCTCGCGCCAACTTTGTCGAAAAATTTCTAAGTGCCAACGGCTCTTGCGCCGTAAAGTGTCCGCTTTGTCTGGTTCCCTCGGTCGGCCGCAAATAGCGAAAAATCAGCCTCTCGCCCGTCAGGTACCAGGCGTTGGGGTACCAGGGGTAAGTGCAGTACCAGCTTTGGTCTGTTGGTGCGCCAGAGTACGATGAGTTGGTCCCCCTAGTCACTGTACTCATTACCTTTACCCCCAAATCGCAAAATATAGTCAGAACGAGTGTGGGGAACACAAGTTTTGGCCCCGAGAACCAGGCGGCTGGTGTCTCTAGCGATGTGTTCCCCCCCAAAAAGTGTTCACATGCTCGGACAGCGAACCTAGGAGCTACCGCAAAGCACTCTGGAAGTGCAAGAGCGAAAAATTTTCTAAGTACAAAAACTCTCGAAAATTTTCAAAGTGTCACAGTGCTCGAAAATTTTCAAAGTGCTACATGCTTTCCATCCAAGGAAGGAATAGTGGAGGACCGGCCGCCTCCTTAAACACAAGCCGGCGGAACGACGGGGAGGACCGGCCGCCTCCTTAAACACAGGCCGGTGGAACGTTTGGCAGAATTCTTCTCGTGGAGGACCGGCCGCCTCCTTAAACACAAGCCGGCGGAACGACGGGGAGGACCGGCCGCCTCCTTAAACACAGGCCGGTGGAACGTTTGGCAGAATTCTTCTCGTGGAGGACCGGCCGCCTCCTTAAACACAGGCCGGTGGGAACGGTTGGCAGAATTGCGTGACGGCCGCCTGCTCCCGGCGTCCGCACGTGAACGAACACCCCCTCCCGGGGACGGCCGTCTGCTCCCGACCGCCGTCCTTCACCCCCTCACCTTCCGGAC
>NW_026872148.1:25000-42500 GCF_033458585.1 Syngnathus typhle
AGTTAGTGGTTTGCGCCCGGTACTCTACGTTAAAAGTCAGGCGGAACGGCTCTGAAGCTCCAGACGGTGCTTCCTTGAATGCTTAGCCGCCTTTCGAGCTGCCATGCCGGGCTTGAGTTAGTTGTTTGCGCCCGGTACTCTACGTTAAAAGTCAGGCGGAACGGCTCTGAAGCTCCAGACGGTGCTTCCTTGAATGCTTAGCCGCCTTTCGAGCTGCCATGCCGGGCTTGAGTTAGTGGTTTGCGCCCGGTACTCTACGTTAAAAGTCAGGCGGAACGGCTCTGAAGCTCCAGACGGTGCTTCCTTGAATGCTTAGCCGCCTTTCGAGCTGCCATGCCGGGCTTGAGTTAGTGGTTTGCGCCCGGTACTCTACGTTAAAAGTCAGGCGGAACGGCTCTGAAGCTCCAGACGGTGCTTCCTTGAATGCTTAGCCGCCTTTCGAGCTGCCATGCCGGGCTTGAGTTAGTGGTTTGCGCCCGGTACTCTACGTTAAAAGTCAGGCGGAACGGCTCTGAAGCTCCAGACGGTGCTTCCTTGAATGCTTAGCCGCCTTTCGAGCTGCCATGCCGGGCTTGAGTTAGTGGTTTGCGCCCGGTACTCTACGTTAAAAGTCAGGCGGAACGGCTCTGAAGCTCCAGACGGTGCTTCCTTGAATGCTTAGCCGCCTTTCGAGCTGCCATGCCCGGCGTGGGTTTCGCGTCCGCGCCCGGTACATTATGGAAGCCAAAAAAAAAAAAAAATTCTAAGTGCGAGTGGGACCGGCCTGGGGGGCTTCCTTGAAAGCCCATCCGCCCTCCGAGCTCTCCCACCGGTCGTGGGTTGGCGTCCGCCACTGCTCAAAGCGAACTTCAAATTATCTGCTTAATAATGTGGAACACCATTCTTAAGTAGTTTTTCCTTAATTTGGGCTCAACTGGCCGGTAATGATCCCCGGTGTCTGAGATTGATCTCAGTGATCCAAAGAGCCCTGACACGTAATACCATCCATGAGTTTAATTGAAAAACAAAAAATGTAATCTTTATGACACATAAATACAATTTGCATAATAATTTGGAACACAGTGTAGACTTCCAGCGGACCGCGCGCGGCTCGGCTGACGGCGCAGCGCGATCTGGTACCGCTGCGCGGGACGAAACACGCCCCGTGCAGAGTTCCAGGCGGCCGGGAAGACATTTAAGCGCTGCCGCTGCAGCTGCGGCGGGGATTTGCCGTCCTCCGGTGGACACGACGAGTAAATACACCAGCAATCGCACTTACACCGTGTTCCAAATTATTATGCAAGTGACATTTATCTCAGATTTTCCTAAATAGTCGATGCAAAATGAGTCAGCATAATTTTCAAGTCATCAACCATTATTTTGATGAATTCTAATTTTATTGAACAAACCTCCGAATGATCACAGAATTTTTAAAAAATAAAAAACTTAAAATGCACTGTTCCACATTATTACGCACAACAGAGTTTTATAACATTTTATAGGTTTTTATGAACTGAAATGCCCATCTTAAGAATTTACAGCATTAGGAGGTCATATTTACTGAAATCAAAAGCTATTTCAAAGAAAAGACAAACAAGTTACATTTTAACATAGGACCCTTTATTTCAATAAAAAACAAAGTTACATTTTAACATAGGACCCTTTGTTCAACAGCAGCTTCACGATTCTTCCATCCACTGAACTTGTGAGTTTTTGTACAGTTTCTGGTTGAATTTCTTGGCAGGATCTAAGAATAGCCTGCCAGAGCTGCTCTTTGGAATTGAACTGCCTCCCACCTTCGTAGATTTTCTGCTTGACGATGCTCCACAAGTTTTCAATAGGATTGAGGTCAGGGGAGCATGGGGGCCACACCATCAGTTTCTCTCCCTTTATTCCCATAGATGCCAAAGACGTTGACGTATTTCTTGCAGCATGAGACGGTGCATTGTCATGCATGAAGATGATCTTTTGACGGAAAGCACGGTTCTTCCTGTTGTACCATGGACAGAAGTGTTGAGTCAGAAATTCCACGTAGTTAACAGACGTAATTTTGACGCCTTCAGGGACCCTAAAGGGGCCAAGCAGCTCTCTCCCCATGATTCCGGCCCAAAACATCACTCCGCCACCTCCCTGCTGACGCCGCAGCCTTGTTGGGCTATCGTGGCCGTCCACCAACCATCCACGACTCCATCCATCTGTAAAGTCAAGTCAAATCAAGTTTATTTGTATAGCCCTAAATCACAAGCAGTCTCAAAGGGCTTCACATAGACAGAAATTGACAATTATTCTCAAAGCATCCCCTGAGCTCTCAAAAGTGCAAGGAAAAACTTAAAAAACCCTACCTGGCCCATCCAAGGTGGCACGGCACTCGTCGGTGAACAGGACTGTCTGAAAATTTGTCTTCATGTAAGTCTGGGCCCACTGCAGCCGTTTCTGCTTGTTCGCGTTGTTCAGGGGTGGCCGAATGGAGGGTTTCCGCACAACTGCAAGCCTCTGGAGGATCCTGCACCTCGTCGTTCGTGGGACTTCACTGGCACCAGCAGCGTCGAATATTTGTTTGCTCGTCTTTAGTGGCATGCTTGCAGCCGCCCTCTTGATTCGATTTGTTTGTCTTGCAGAAACCTTCCTTGTCGTGCCTTTGTCTGCACGAACGCGCGTTTGCTCCGAATCAGCGACGAATTTCTTCAAAGTTCGATGGTCGCGCTTAAGCTTTCGTGCAATATCGAATGTCTGCATACCTTGTCCAAGGCATCGAACGATTTCACGCTTCTCGACAGCAGAGAGATCCTTTTTCCTCCCCATGGTTGAACGAAATGGCCGAACGCTTAAAAACGCGGAACTTAAATAGACTTGTTAATTACTACAATTGCGCTCACCTGGCAGACTACCATGGACTGTACCATGACTGAGGGTGATTTCAGTACTTGAAAAACAAAAAATGTAATCTTTATGACACTTAAATACATTTTGCATAATAATTTGGAACACGGGACCGTGTTCCAAATTATTATGCAAAGGATATTTATCTCAGATTTTCCTAAATAGCTTCCTTGAAATGTTACCCGGCTTTTGAGCTCTCCTGCCGGGCGTGGGTTTGCGTCAGCGCCCGGTAACATTATGGAAGCTAAAAGAAAGAAAAAAGAAACAAATCTAAGTGCGATTGCTGGTGTCTAAATACATTTTGCATAATAATTTGGAACACGGGACCGTGTTCCAAATTATTATGCAAGTGATATTTATCTCAGATTTTCCTAAATAGCTTTACTCGTCGTGCCGACCGGAGGGAGGCCACTCCCCGCCGCAGCTGAACAGTCATCCCGGCCTAGTGGAGGTCTGCGCAGGGGGGGTCTTCCTTGAAATGTTACCCGGCTTTTGAGCTCTCCTGCCGGGCGTGGGTTTGCGTCAGCGCCCGGTAACATTATGGAAGCTAAAAGAAAGAAAAAAGAAACAAATCTAAGAGCAAGTGCTGGTGTATTTACTCGTCGTGTCCACCGGAGGGAGGCAACTCCCCGCCGCAGCTGCAGAGGCAGCTTTGAAAAGTCATCCCGGCCTAGTGGAGGTCTGCGCAGGGGGGGTCTTCCTTGAAATGTTACCCGGCTTTTGAGCTCTCCTGTCCGGCGTGGGTTTGCGTCAGCGGCCGGTGTCATTTACTCGTCGTGCCGACCGGAGGGAGGCCACTCCCCGCCGCAGCTGAACAGTCATCCCGGCCTAGTGGAGGTCTGCGCAGGGGGGGTCTTCCTTGAAATGTTACCCGGCTTTTGAGCTCTCCTGCCGGGCGTGGGTTTGCGTCAGCGCCCGGTAACATTATGGAAGCTAAAAGAAAGAAAAAAGAAACAAATCTAAGTGCGATTGCTGGTGTCTAAATACATTTTGCATAATAATTTGGAACACGGGACCGTGTTCCAAATTATTATGCAAGTGATATTTATCTCAGATTTTCCTAAATAGCTTTACTCGTCGTGCCGACCGGAGGGAGGCCACTCCCCGCCGCAGCTGAACAGTCATCCCGGCCTAGTGGAGGTCTGCGCAGGGGGGGTCTTCCTTGAAATGTTACCCGGCTTTTGAGCTCTCCTGCCGGGCGTGGGTTTGCGTCAGCGCCCGGTAACATTATGGAAGCTAAAAGAAAGAAAAAAGAAACAAATCTAAGAGCAAGTGCTGGTGTATTTACTCGTCGTGTCCACCGGAGGGAGGCAACTCCCCGCCGCAGCTGCAGAGGCAGCTTTGAAAAGTCATCCCGGCCTAGTGGAGGTCTGCGCAGGGGGGGTCTTCCTTGAAATGTTACCCGGCTTTTGAGCTCTCCTGTCCGGCGTGGGTTTGCGTCAGCGGCCGGTGTCATTTACTCGTCGTGCCGACCGGAGGGAGGCCACTCCCCGCCGCAGCTGAACAGTCATCCCGGCCTAGTGGAGGTCTGCGCAGGGGGGGTCTTCCTTGAAATGTTACCCGGCTTTTGAGCTCTCCTGCCGGGCGTGGGTTTGCGTCAGCGCCCGGTAACATTATGGAAGCTAAAAGAAAGAAAAAAGAAACAAATCTAAGTGCGATTGCTGGTGTCTAAATACATTTTGCATAATAATTTGGAACACGGGACCGTGTTCCAAATTATTATGCAAGTGATATTTATCTCAGATTTTCCTAAATAGCTTTACTCGTCGTGCCGACCGGAGGGAGGCCACTCCCCGCCGCAGCTGAACAGTCATCCCGGCCTAGTGGAGGTCTGCGCAGGGGGGGTCTTCCTTGAAATGTTACCCGGCTTTTGAGCTCTCCTGCCGGGCGTGGGTTTGCGTCAGCGCCCGGTAACATTATGGAAGCTAAAAGAAAGAAAAAAGAAACAAATCTAAGTGCGATTGCTGGTGTCTAAATACATTTTGCATAATAATTTGGAACACGGGACCGTGTTCCAAATTATTATGCAAGTGATATTTATCTCAGATTTTCCTAAATAGCTTTACTCGTCGTGCCGACCGGAGGGAGGCCACTCCCCGCCGCAGCTGAACAGTCATCCCGGCCTAGTGGAGGTCTGCGCAGGGGGGGTCTTCCTTGAAATGTTACCCGGCTTTTGAGCTCTCCTGTCCGGCGTGGGTTTGCGTCAGCGGCCGGTGTCATTTACTCGTCGTGCCGACCGGAGGGAGGCCACTCCCCGCCACAGCTGAACAGTCATCCCGGCCTAGTGGAGGTCTGCGCAGGGGGGGTCTTCCTTGAAATGTTACCCGGCTTTTGAGCTCTCCTGTCCGGCGTGGGTTTGCGTCAGCGGCCGGTGTCATTTACTCGTCGTGCCGACCGGAGGGAGGCCACTCCCCGCCACAGCTGAACAGTCATCCCGGCCTAGTGGAGGTCTGCGCAGGGGGGGTCTTCCTTGAAATGTTACCCGGCTTTTGAGCTCTCCTGTCCGGCGTGGGTTTGCGTCAGCGGCCGGTGTCATTTACTCGTCGTGCCGACCGGAGGGAGGCCACTCCCCGCCGCAGCTGAACAGTCATCCCGGCCTAGTGGAGGTCTGCGCAGGGGGGGTCTTCCTTGAAATGTTACCCGGCTTTTGAGCTCTCCTGTCCGGCGTGGGTTTGCGTCAGCGGCCGGTGTCATTTACTCGTCGTGCCGACCGGAGGGAGGCCACTCCCCGCCACAGCTGAACAGTCATCCCGGCCTAGTGGAGGTCTGCGCAGGGGGGGTCTTCCTTGAAATGTTACCCGGCTTTTGAGCTCTCCTGTCCGGCGTGGGTTTGCGTCAGCGGCCGGTGTCATTTACTCGTCGTGCCGACCGGAGGGAGGCCACTCCCCGCCACAGCTGAACAGTCATCCCGGCCTAGTGGAGGTCTGCGCAGGGGGGGTCTTCCTTGAAATGTTACCCGGCTTTTGAGCTCTCCTGTCCGGCGTGGGTTTGCGTCAGCGGCCGGTGTCATTTACTCGTCGTGCCGACCGGAGGGAGGCCACTCCCCGCCACAGCTGAACAGTCATCCCGGCCTAGTGGAGGTCTGCGCAGGGGGGGTCTTCCTTGAAATGTTACCCGGCTTTTGAGCTCTCCTGTCCGGCGTGGGTTTGCGTCAGCGGCCGGTGTCATTTACTCGTCGTGCCGACCGGAGGGAGGCCACTCCCCGCCACAGCTGAACAGTCATCCCGGCCTAGTGGAGGTCTGCGCAGGGGGGGTCTTCCTTGAAATGTTACCCGGCTTTTGAGCTCTCCTGTCCGGCGTGGGTTTGCGTCAGCGGCCGGTGTCATTTACTCGTCGTGCCGACCGGAGGGAGGCCACTCCCCGCCGCAGCTGAACAGTCATCCCGGCCTAGTGGAGGTCTGCGCAGGGGGGGTCTTCCTTGAAATGTTACCCGGCTTTTGAGCTCTCCTGTCCGGCGTGGGTTTGCGTCAGCGGCCGGTGTCATTTACTCGTCGTGCCGACCGGAGGGAGGCCACTCCCCGCCACAGCTGAACAGTCATCCCGGCCTAGTGGAGGTCTGCGCAGGGGGGGTCTTCCTTGAAATGTTACCCGGCTTTTGAGCTCTCCTGTCCGGCGTGGGTTTGCGTCAGCGGCCGGTGTCATTTACTCGTCGTGCCGACCGGAGGGAGGCCACTCCCCGCCACAGCTGAACAGTCATCCCGGCCTAGTGGAGGTCTGCGCAGGGGGGGTCTTCCTTGAAATGTTACCCGGCTTTTGAGCTCTCCTGTCCGGCGTGGGTTTGCGTCAGCGGCCGGTGTCATTTACTCGTCGTGCCGACCGGAGGGAGGCCACTCCCCGCCGCAGCTGAACAGTCATCCCGGCCTAGTGGAGGTCTGCGCAGGGGGGGTCTTCCTTGAAATGTTACCCGGCTTTTGAGCTCTCCTGTCCGGCGTGGGTTTGCGTCAGCGGCCGGTGTCATTTACTCGTCGTGCCGACCGGAGGGAGGCCACTCCCCGCCACAGCTGAACAGTCATCCCGGCCTAGTGGAGGTCTGCGCAGGGGGGGTCTTCCTTGAAATGTTACCCGGCTTTTGAGCTCTCCTGTCCGGCGTGGGTTTGCGTCAGCGGCCGGTGTCATTTACTCGTCGTGCCGACCGGAGGGAGGCCACTCCCCGCCACAGCTGAACAGTCATCCCGGCCTAGTGGAGGTCTGCGCAGGGGGGGTCTTCCTTGAAATGTTACCCGGCTTTTGAGCTCTCCTGTCCGGCGTGGGTTTGCGTCAGCGGCCGGTGTCATTTACTCGTCGTGCCGACCGGAGGGAGGCCACTCCCCGCCACAGCTGAACAGTCATCCCGGCCTAGTGGAGGTCTGCGCAGGGGGGGTCTTCCTTGAAATGTTACCCGGCTTTTGAGCTCTCCTGTCCGGCGTGGGTTTGCGTCAGCGGCCGGTGTCATTTACTCGTCGTGCCGACCGGAGGGAGGCCACTCCCCGCCACAGCTGAACAGTCATCCCGGCCTAGTGGAGGTCTGCGCAGGGGGGGTCTTCCTTGAAATGTTACCCGGCTTTTGAGCTCTCCTGTCCGGCGTGGGTTTGCGTCAGCGGCCGGTGTCATTTACTCGTCGTGCCGACCGGAGGGAGGCCACTCCCCGCCACAGCTGAACAGTCATCCCGGCCTAGTGGAGGTCTGCGCAGGGGGGGTCTTCCTTGAAATGTTACCCGGCTTTTGAGCTCTCCTGTCCGGCGTGGGTTTGCGTCAGCGGCCGGTGTCATTTACTCGTCGTGCCGACCGGAGGGAGGCCACTCCCCGCCACAGCTGAACAGTCATCCCGGCCTAGTGGAGGTCTGCGCAGGGGGGGTCTTCCTTGAAATGTTACCCGGCTTTTGAGCTCTCCTGTCCGGCGTGGGTTTGCGTCAGCGGCCGGTGTCATTTACTCGTCGTGCCGACCGGAGGGAGGCCACTCCCCGCCACAGCTGAACAGTCATCCCGGCCTAGTGGAGGTCTGCGCAGGGGGGGTCTTCCTTGAAATGTTACCCGGCTTTTGAGCTCTCCTGTCCGGCGTGGGTTTGCGTCAGCGGCCGGTGTCATTTACTCGTCGTGCCGACCGGAGGGAGGCCACTCCCCGCCACAGCTGAACAGTCATCCCGGCCTAGTGGAGGTCTGCGCAGGGGGGGTCTTCCTTGAAATGTTACCCGGCTTTTGAGCTCTCCTGTCCGGCGTGGGTTTGCGTCAGCGGCCGGTGTCATTTACTCGTCGTGCCGACCGGAGGGAGGCCACTCCCCGCCACAGCTGAACAGTCATCCCGGCCTAGTGGAGGTCTGCGCAGGGGGGGTCTTCCTTGAAATGTTACCCGGCTTTTGAGCTCTCCTGTCCGGCGTGGGTTTGCGTCAGCGGCCGGTGTCATTTACTCGTCGTGTCCACCGGAGGGAGGCCACTCCCCGCCGCAGCTGCAGCGGCAGCTTTGAAACGTCATCCCGGCCCCCTGGAACTGTGCGCGGGGGGGGCGATGCGTCCCGTGCGAGGTACCAGGTCGCGCTGCGCCGTCTGCCTGGCCGCTTTGGGCCCGCTGGAAGTCTATTAAAGCTCCGCGATCTCCGCCTCGGTGCTTAAAAAGCGTCCATCCGCTCTCCTGGAGCTTCTTTCGGTCATCTCGTCCGCTGTGCACGGCCTGCCGGTGGCACCGGCTGGAGCTCCGCAAAAAGCTCCATTTCTGTTAAAAATGCTTAGCCGCGTCCCTGGAAGCCCAATCGGGCGTAGAAAGTGAGGGGGAAGGCCCCCAAAGCACCGGCTGGAAGTCCCAAAAAAGCTCCATGATTGGTCAATAATGCTTAGCCGCCTCCCTGGAAGCCTAATCGGGCATAAAAAGCTAGGCGGAACGGCCCCAAAGCTCCACACGGAAGTCCCAAAAAAGCTCCATGATTGGTCAATAATGCTTAGCCGCCTCCCTGGAAGCCTAATCGGGCATAAAAAGCTAGGCGGAACGGCCCCAAAGCTCCACACGGAAGTCCCAAAAAAGCTCCATGATTGGTCAATAATGCTTAGCCGCCTCCCTGGAAGCCTAATCGGGCATAAAAAGCTAGGCGGAACGGCCCCAAAGCTCCACACGGAAGTCCCAAAAAAGCTCCATGATTGGTCAATAATGCTTAGCCGCCTCCCTGGAAGCCTAATCGGGCATAAAAAGCTAGGCGGAACGGCCCCAAAGCTCCACACGGAAGTCCCAAAAAAGCTCCATGATTGGTCAATAATGCTTAGCCGCCTCCCTGGAAGCCTAATCGGGCATAAAAAGCTAGGCGGAACGGCCCCAAAGCTCCACACGGAAGTCCCAAAAAAGCTCCATGATTGGTCAATAATGCTTAGCCGCCTCCCTGGAAGCCTAATCGGGCATAAAAAGCTAGGCGGAACGGCCCCAAAGCTCCACACGGAAGTCCCAAAAAAGCTCCATGATTGGTCAATAATGCTTAGCCGCCTCCCTGGAAGCCTAATCGGGCATAAAAAGTTAGGCGGAACGGCCCCAAAGCTCCACACGGAAGTCCCAAAAAAGCTCCATGATTGGTCAATAATGCTTAGCCGCCTCCCTGGAAGCCTAATCGGGCATAAAAAGCTAGGCGGAACGGCCCCAAAGCTCCACACGGAAGTCCCAAAAAAGCTCCATGATTGGTCAATAATGCTTAGCCGCCTCCCTGGAAGCCTAATCGGGCATAAAAAGTTAGGCGGAACGGCTCCAAAGCTCCACACGGAAGTCCCAAAAAAGCTCCATGATTGGTCAATAATGCTTAGCCGCCTCCCTGGAAGCCTAATCGGGCATAAAAAGTTAGGCGGAACGGCCCCAAAGCTCCACACGGAAGTCCCAAAAAAGCTCCATGATTGGTCAATAATGCTTAGCCGCCTCCCTGGAAGCCTAATCGGGCATAAAAAGTTAGGCGGAACGGCCCCAAAGCTCCACACGGAAGTCCGAAAAAAGCTCAAAAATTTTCTAAGTGCCAACGGCTCATTCGCCGTAATGTGTCCGCTCCGCGCTGGTTCCCCGGTCGGCCGCGAATAGCGCAAAATCAGCCTCACGGAAGTTCGAAAAAAGCTCAAAAATTTTCTAAGTGCCAACGGCTCATTCGCCGTAATGTGTCCGCTCCGCGCTGGTTCCCCGGTCGGCCGCGAATAGCGCAAAATCAGCCTCACGGAAGTTCGAAAAAAGCTCAAAAATTTTCTAAGTGCCAACGGCTCATTCGCCGTAATGTGTCCGCTCCGCGCTGGTTCCCCGGTCGGCCGCGAATAGCGCAAAATCAGCCTCACGGAAGTTCGAAAAAAGCTCAAAAATTTTCTAAGTGCCAACGGCTCATTCGCCGTAATGTGTCCGCTCCGCGCTGGTTCCCCGGTCGGCCGCGAATAGCGCAAAAATCAGCCTAAGTGCAGTACCAACCTTGGCGTGTTGGTGCGCCAGAGTACGATGAGTTGGTCCCCCTAGTCACTGTACTCATTACCTTTACCCCCTAATCGCAAAATATAGTCAGAACGTATATGCAGAAGACTATTTTTTTCTTTTTTAAAATTTTCTAAGTGCCAGCGGATGCTGGCACACGAACTGTCCGAGCTACGACGGTTCTCCGGTCGGACAGCGAGGGTGAAAAAGCGGTCCTAAAATCACCGAGGGCTGCCGCACAAGTTGTCCGAGTGGCGACGGTTCCCCGGTCGGCCACGAATGTCGAAAATTCGGCCTCTCCACCACGGAGGTCGGTGAGAATTTCAGAATATTTTCTAAGTGCCAACGGCTCTTGCGCCGTAAAGTGTCCGCTTTGCCTGGTTCCCTCGGTCGGCCACAAATAGCGAAAAATCAGCCTCTCCTTCTGGAGCTCGCCTAAGTGCCAACGGCTCTTGCGCCGTAATGTGTCCGCTTTGTCTGGTTCCCTCGGTCGGCCACAAACGGCGAAAAATCAGCCTCTCCTTCTGGAGCTCGTGCCAACTTTGGCGAATATTTTCTAAGTGCCAACGGCTCTTGCGCCGTAAAGTGTCCGCTTTGCCTGGTTCCCTCGGTCGGCCACAAATAGCGAAAAATCAGCCTCTCCTTCTGGAGCTCGTGCCAACTTTGGCGAATATTTTCTAAGTGCCAACGGCTCTTGCGCCGTAATGTGTCCGCTTTGCCTGGTTCCCTCGGTCGGCCACAAATAGCGAAAAACCAGCCTCTCCTTCTGGAGCTCGCCTAAGTGCCAACGGCTCTTGCGCCGTAATGTGTCCGCTTTGCCTGGTTCCCTCGGTCGGCCACAAACGGCGAAAAATCAGCCTCTCCTTCTGGAGCTCGCCTAAGTGCCAACGGCTCTTGCGCCGTAATGTGTCCGCTTTGCCTGGTTCCCTCGGTCGGCCACAAATAGCGAAAAACCAGCCTCTCCTTCTGGAGCTCGCCTAAGTGCCAACGGCTCTTGCGCCGTAATGTGTCCGCTTTGCCTGGTTCCCTCGGTCGGCCACAAACGGCGAAAAATCAGCCTCTCCTTCTGGAGCTCGCCTAAGTGCCAACGGCTCTTGCGCCGTAATGTGTCCGCTTTGCCTGGTTCCCTCGGTCGGCCACAAATAGCGAAAAACCAGCCTCTCCTTCTGGAGCTCGCCTAAGTGCCAACGGCTCTTGCGCCGTAATGTGTCCGCTTTGCCTGGTTCCCTCGGTCGGCCACAAACGGCGAAAAATCAGCCTCTCCTTCTGGAGCTCGCCTAAGTGCCAACGGCTCTTGCGCCGTAATGTGTCCGCTTTGCCTGGTTCCCTCGGTCGGCCACAAATAGCGAAAAACCAGCCTCTCCTTCTGGAGCTCGCCTAAGTGCCAACGGCTCTTGCGCCGTAATGTGTCCGCTTTGCCTGGTTCCCTCGGTCGGCCACAAACGGCGAAAAATCAGCCTCTCCTTCTGGAGCTCGCCTAAGTGCCAACGGCTCTTGCGCCGTAATGTGTCCGCTTTGCCTGGTTCCCTCGGTCGGCCACAAATAGCGAAAAACCAGCCTCTCCTTCTGGAGCTCGCCTAAGTGCCAACGGCTCTTGCGCCGTAATGTGTCCGCTTTGCCTGGTTCCCTCGGTCGGCCACAAACGGCGAAAAATCAGCCTCTCCTTCTGGAGCTCGCCTAAGTGCCAACGGCTCTTGCGCCGTAATGTGTCCGCTTTGCCTGGTTCCCTCGGTCGGCCACAAATAGCGAAAAACCAGCCTCTCCTTCTGGAGCTCGCCTAAGTGCCAACGGCTCTTGCGCCGTAATGTGTCCGCTTTGCCTGGTTCCCTCGGTCGGCCACAAACGGCGAAAAATCAGCCTCTCCTTCTGGAGCTCGCCTAAGTGCCAACGGCTCTTGCGCCGTAATGTGTCCGCTTTGCCTGGTTCCCTCGGTCGGCCACAAATAGCGAAAAACCAGCCTCTCCTTCTGGAGCTCGCCTAAGTGCCAACGGCTCTTGCGCCGTAATGTGTCCGCTTTGCCTGGTTCCCTCGGTCGGCCACAAACGGCGAAAAATCAGCCTCTCCTTCTGGAGCTCGCCTAAGTGCCAACGGCTCTTGCGCCGTAATGTGTCCGCTTTGCCTGGTTCCCTCGGTCGGCCACAAATAGCGAAAAATCAGCCTCTCCTTCTGGAGCTCGTGCCAACTTTGGCGAATATTTTCTAAGTGCCAACGGCTCTTGCGCCGTAATGTGTCCGCTTTGCCTGGTTCCCTCGGTCGGCCACAAATAGCGAAAAACCAGCCTCTCCTTCTGGAGCTCGCCTAAGTGCCAACGGCTCTTGCGCCGTAATGTGTCCGCTTTGCCTGGTTCCCTCGGTCGGCCACAAATAGCGAAAAATCAGCCTCTCCTTCTGGAGCTCGCCTAAGTGCCAACGGCTCTTGCGCCGTAATGTGTCCGCTTTGTCTGGTTCCCTCGGTCGGCCACAAACGGCGAAAAATCAGCCTCTCCTTCTGGAGCTCGTGCCAACTTTGGCGAATATTTTCTAAGTGCCAACGGCTCTTGCGCCGTAAAGTGTCCGCTTTGCCTGGTTCCCTCGGTCGGCCACAAATAGCGAAAAATCAGCCTCTCCTTCTGGAGCTCGTGCCAACTTTGGCGAATATTTTCTAAGTGCCAACGGCTCTTGCGCCGTAATGTGTCCGCTTTGCCTGGTTCCCTCGGTCGGCCACAAATAGCGAAAAACCAGCCTCTCCTTCTGGAGCTCGCCTAAGTGCCAACGGCTCTTGCGCCGTAATGTGTCCGCTTTGCCTGGTTCCCTCGGTCGGCCACAAACGGCGAAAAACCAGCCTCTCCTTCTGGAGCTCGCCTAAGTGCCAACGGCTCTTGCGCCGTAATGTGTCCGCTTTGCCTGGTTCCCTCGGTCGGCCACAAATAGCGAAAAATCAGCCTCTCCTTCTGGAGCTCGTGCCAACTTTGGCGAATATTTTCTAAGTGCCAACGGCTCTTGCGCCGTAATGTGTCCGCTTTGCCTGGTTCCCTCGGTCGGCCACAAATAGCGAAAAACCAGCCTCTCCTTCTGGAGCTCGCCTAAGTGCCAACGGCTCTTGCGCCGTAATGTGTCCGCTTTGCCTGGTTCCCTCGGTCGGCCACAAATAGCGAAAAACCAGCCTCTCCTTCTGGAGCTCGCCTAAGTGCCAACGGCTCTTGCGCCGTAATGTGTCCGCTTTGCCTGGTTCCCTCGGTCGGCCACAAACGGCGAAAAATCAGCCTCTCCTTCTGGAGCTCGCCTAAGTGCCAACGGCTCTTGCGCCGTAATGTGTCCGCTTTGCCTGGTTCCCTCGGTCGGCCACAAATAGCGAAAAACCAGCCTCTCCTTCTGGAGCTCGCCTAAGTGCCAACGGCTCTTGCGCCGTAATGTGTCCGCTTTGCCTGGTTCCCTCGGTCGGCCACAAACGGCGAAAAATCAGCCTCTCCTTCTGGAGCTCGCCTAAGTGCCAACGGCTCTTGCGCCGTAATGTGTCCGCTTTGCCTGGTTCCCTCGGTCGGCCACAAATAGCGAAAAACCAGCCTCTCCTTCTGGAGCTCGCCTAAGTGCCAACGGCTCTTGCGCCGTAATGTGTCCGCTTTGCCTGGTTCCCTCGGTCGGCCACAAACGGCGAAAAATCAGCCTCTCCTTCTGGAGCTCGCCTAAGTGCCAACGGCTCTTGCGCCGTAATGTGTCCGCTTTGCCTGGTTCCCTCGGTCGGCCACAAATAGCGAAAAACCAGCCTCTCCTTCTGGAGCTCGCCTAAGTGCCAACGGCTCTTGCGCCGTAATGTGTCCGCTTTGCCTGGTTCCCTCGGTCGGCCACAAACGGCGAAAAATCAGCCTCTCCTTCTGGAGCTCGCCTAAGTGCCAACGGCTCTTGCGCCGTAATGTGTCCGCTTTGCCTGGTTCCCTCGGTCGGCCACAAATAGCGAAAAACCAGCCTCTCCTTCTGGAGCTCGCCTAAGTGCCAACGGCTCTTGCGCCGTAATGTGTCCGCTTTGCCTGGTTCCCTCGGTCGGCCACAAACGGCGAAAAATCAGCCTCTCCTTCTGGAGCTCGCCTAAGTGCCAACGGCTCTTGCGCCGTAATGTGTCCGCTTTGCCTGGTTCCCTCGGTCGGCCACAAATAGCGAAAAACCAGCCTCTCCTTCTGGAGCTCGCCTAAGTGCCAACGGCTCTTGCGCCGTAATGTGTCCGCTTTGCCTGGTTCCCTCGGTCGGCCACAAACGGCGAAAAATCAGCCTCTCCTTCTGGAGCTCGCCTAAGTGCCAACGGCTCTTGCGCCGTAATGTGTCCGCTTTGCCTGGTTCCCTCGGTCGGCCACAAATAGCGAAAAACCAGCCTCTCCTTCTGGAGCTCGCCTAAGTGCCAACGGCTCTTGCGCCGTAAAGTGTCCGCTTTGTCTGGTTCCCTCGGTCGGCCACAAACGGCGAAAAATCAGCCTCTCCTTCTGGAGCTCGTGCCAACTTTGGCGAATATTTTCTAAGTGCCAACGGCTCTTGCGCCGTAAAGTGTCCGCTTTGTCTGGTTCCCTCGGTCGGCCACAAATAGCGAAAAATCAGCCTCTCCTTCTGGAGCTCGCGCAAGTGCCAACGGCTCTTGCGCCGTAAAGTGTCCGCTTTGTCTGGTTCCCTCGGTCGGCCACAAATAGCGAAAAATCAGCCTCTCCTTCTGGAGCTCGTGCCAACTTTGGCGAATATTTTCTAAGTGCCAACGGCTCTTGCGCCGTAATGTGTCCGCTTTGTCTGGTTCCCTCGGTCGGCCACAAATAGCGAAAAATCAGCCTCTCCTTCTGGAGCTCGTGCCAACTTTGGCGAATATTTTCTAAGTGCCAACGGCTCTTGCGCCGTAATGTGTCCGCTTTGTCTGGTTCCCTCGGTCGGCCACAAATAGCGAAAAATCAGCCTCTCCTTCTGGAGCTCGTGCCAACTTTGGCGAATATTTTCTAAGTGCCAACGGCTCTTGCGCCGTAAAGTGTCCGCTTTGCCTGGTTCCCTCGGTCGGCCACAAATAGCGAAAAATCAGCCTCTCCTTCTGGAGCTCGCGCCAACTTTGTCAAAAAATTTCTAAGTGCCAACGGCTCTTGCGCCGTAAAGTGTCCGCTTTGCCTGGTTCCCTCGGTCGGCCACAAATAGCGAAAAATCAGCCTCTCCTTCTGGAGCTCGCGCCAACTTTGTCAAAAAATTTCTAAGTGCCAACGGCTCTTGCGCCGTAAAGTGTCCGCTTTGCCTGGTTCCCTCGGTCGGCCACAAATAGCGAAAAATCAGCCTCTCCTTCTGGAGCTCGCGCCAACTTTGTCGAAAAATTTCTAAGTGCCAACGGCTCTTGCGCCGTAAAGTGTCCGCTTTGTCTGGTTCCCTCGGTCGGCCGCAAATAGCGAAAAATCAGCCTCTCGCCCGTCAGGTACCAGGCGTTGGGGTACCAGGGGTAAGTGCAGTACCAGCTTTGGTCTGTTGGTGCGCCAGAGTACGATGAGTTGGTCCCCCTAGTCACTGTACTCATTACCTTTACCCCCAAATCGCAAAATATAGTCAGAACGAGTGTGGGGAACACAAGTTTTGGCCCCGAGAACCAGGCGGCTGGTGTCTCTAGCGATGTGTTCCCCCCCAAAAAGTGTTCACATGCTCGGACAGCGAACCTAGGAGCTACCGCAAAGCACTCTGGAAGTGCAAGAGCGAAAAATTTTCTAAGTACAAAAACTCTCGAAAATTTTCAAAGTGTCACAGTGCTCGAAAATTTTCAAAGTGCTACATGCTTTCCATCCAAGGAAGGAATAGTGGAGGACCGGCCGCCTCCTTAAACACAAGCCGGCGGAACGACGGGGAGGACCGGCCGCCTCCTTAAACACAGGCCGGTGGAACGTTTGGCAGAATTCTTCTCGTGGAGGACCGGCCGCCTCCTTAAACACAAGCCGGCGGAACGACGGGGAGGACCGGCCGCCTCCTTAAACACAGGCCGGTGGAACGTTTGGCAGAATTCTTCTCGTGGAGGACCGGCCGCCTCCTTAAACACAGGCCGGTGGGAACGGTTGGCAGAATTGCGTGACGGCCGCCTGCTCCCGGCGTCCGCACGTGAACGAACACCCCCTCCCGGGGACGGCCGTCTGCTCCCGACCGCCGTCCTTCACCCCCTCACCTTCCGGACCCCCGTCTGCTCCCGGCGGGCCTCCGAGTACCCCCACCTTCTCCCGAACTGACCGACAGGCAATGAGACCCGCCTTGGTAGGGCCCCCACCGGCCCCGGCTCGCGCCGGCGTTGGGTGGACGGTTCCTCCCCACTTGCGGGTCGCTCTCCACGGAGGACCGGTCGCCTCACTAAACATAGGCCGGGCGAAAATCTGCGAATGTTATACATCCAAGGAGGGAGGACCGGCCGCCTCCTTAAACCACCGGCCGGGCGAAAATATGCGAATGTTATACATCCAAGGAGGGAGGACCGGTCGCCTCACTAAACATAGGCCGGGCGAAAATCTGCGAATGTTATACATCCAAGGAGGGAGGACCGGCCGCCTCCTTAAACCACCGGCCGGGCGAAAATCTGCGAATGTTATACATCCAAGAAAGGAAGGAAGGAGGGAACCGGCCGCCTCCTTAAACACAGGCCGGGCGAAAATCTGCGAATCTTATCCATCCAAGGACGGAGGACCGGCCGCCTCCTTAAACACAGGCCGGTAGGAACGGTTGGCAGAATCGCGTGACGGCCGCCTGCTCCCGGCGTCCGCACGTGAACGAACACCCCCTCCCGGGGACGGCCGTCTGCTCCCGGCCGCCGTCCTTCACCCCCCTCAGCTTCCGGACCCCCGTCTGCTCCCGGCGGGCCTCCGAGTACCCTCCCCTTCTCCCGAACTGACCGACTGGCACTCATGACCCGCCTTGGTAGGGCCCCCACCGGCCCCGGCTCGCGCCGGCGTTGGGTGGACGGTTCCTCCCCACTTGCGGGTCGCACTCTAGCGCCTCGGCCGCCGCGAGAGCGTGCGCTACGCGCCGCCCCCGCAGGCCTTGGCGCGACCGAACGGCAGCGAGACCGAGACGCCCCGAATCACCCACCTAGAGGAAATCAACGGAGGCCGAGCGCGCGATCCGATTGCGGCACGCCGCGTGGGTGTCCGCCGGCCGCGCCGGTCTACCGCGAATGCTGTTTCTCAAACCCTTGCCTAACCAGACGGCACCGCGGGATGTGTTGTCGCAACTCTGCTCGACTATCCGAATAGCCTTTCCCGACTACCGCGTTGCGGGAGGCGTCTTTCGTGCC
>NW_026872148.1:52500-71397 GCF_033458585.1 Syngnathus typhle
GGGCGCGCGCAAGAGGCCAGTCCGGGGATGAGGCAGCATCCTCGGGCAGCAGGCGGGAGGAGGCAGCCTCCCCTTAGTATAACTTAGTCTCCGGAGAATGACAGCGGGCGCGCGCAAGAGGCCAGTCCGGGGATGAGGCAGCATCCTCGGGCAGCAGGCGGGAGGAGGCAGCCTCCCCTTAGTATAACTTAATCTCCGGAGAATGACAGCGGGCGCGCCTAAGAGGCTGGTCCGGGGACCAGGCACTCTCCCCGGACAACAAAGCACGTCCCCCTCCTGAGTGGACAAAAAAAATCCACTCCTGGTACCTAGAATTTTCTCCAGCGGCGGGCTGGGAGTCTAATCTTTCTCCTGGCCGAGAAAAGAGCACTCTCCCCGGACAACAAAGCACGTCCCCCTCCTGAGTGGACAAAAAAAATCCACTCCTGGTACCTAGAATTTTCTCCAGCGGCGGGCTGGGAGTCTAATCTTTCTCCTGGCCGAGAAAAGAGCACTCTCCCCGGACAACAAAGCACGTCCCCCTCCTGAGTGGACAAAAAAAAATCCACTCCTGGTACCTAAGATTTTCTCCAGCGGCGGGCTGGGAGTCTAATCTTTCTCCTGGCCGAGAAAAGAGCACTTTCCCCCGGACAACAAAGCACGTCCCCCTCCTGAGTGGACAAAAAAAATCCACTCCTGGTACCTAGAATTTTCTCCAGCGGCGGGCTGGGAGTCTAATCTTTCTCCTGGCCGAGAAAAGAGCACTTTCCCCCGGACAACAAAGCACGTCCCCCTCCTGAGTGGACAAAAAAAATCCACTCCTGGTACCTAGAATTTTCTCCAGCGGCGGGCTGGGAGTCTAATCTTTCTCCTGGCCGAGAAAAGAGCACTTTCCCCCGGACACCAAACCAGCCAACGTCCCCCTCCTGAGTGGACAAAAAAAATCCACTCCTGGTACCTAAAATTTTCTCCAGCGGCGGGCTTGGGACGAAAATCAATCTTCCTCCCGAAATTAAACCACTATTGGCGGACGCCAGCCCCAAGCGCCAGCCCCGACCGCCACCCCCCGACCGCCACAAGGCGACCGCCACAAGGCGACCGCCACAAGGCGACCGCCACCGGCCCCAAGCGCCAGCCCCCGACCGCCACCCCCCCGACCGCCACAAGGCGACCGCCACAAGGCGACCGCCACAAGGCGACCGCCACAAGGCGACCGCCACAAGGCGACCGCCACAAGGCGACCGCCACCGGCCCCAAGCGCCAGCCCCGACCGCCACCCCCCGACCGCCACAAGGCGACCGCCACAAGGCGACCGCCACAAGGCGACCGCCACAAGGCGACCGCCACAAGGCGACCGCCACTGGCCCCAAGCGCCAGCCCCGACCGCCACCCCCCGACCGCCACAAGGCGACCGCCACAAGGCGACCGCCACAAGGCGACCGCCACAAGGCGACCGCCACAAGGCGACCGCCACAAGGCGACCGCCACTGGCCCCAAGCGCCAGCCCCGACCGCCACCCCCCGACCGCCACAAGGCGACCGCCACAAGGCGACCGCCACAAGGCGACCGCCACAAGGCGACCGCCACAAGGCGACCGCCACTGGCCCCAAGCGCCAGCCCCGACCGCCACCCCCCGACCGCCACAAGGCGACCGCCACAAGGCGACCGCCACAAGGCGACCGCCACAAGGCGACCGCCACAAGGCGACCGCCACTGGCCCCAAGCGCCAGCCCCGACCGCCACCCCCCGACCGCCACAAGGCGACCGCCACAAGGCGACCGCCACCGGCCCCAAGCGCCAGCCCCGACCGCCACCCCCCGACCGCCACAAGGCGACCGCCACAAGGCGTTAGTGGCCGCGCCCGGTACTTTACTGGACCCTATTTGGCCCGCGGACCGGCCGGCGTCGCTTCCTTGAATGCTTAGCCGCCTTTCGAGCTGCCATGCCGGGCTTGAGTTAGTGGTTTGCGCCCGGTACTTTACTGGACCCTATTTGGCCCGCGGACCGGCCGGCGTCGCTTCCTTGAATGCTTAGCCGCCTTTCGAGCTGCCATGCCGGGCTTGAGTTAGTGGTTTGCGCCCGGTACTCTACGTTAAAAGTCAGGCGGAACGGCTCTGAAGCTCCAGACGGTGCTTCCTTGAATGCTTAGCCGCCTTTCGAGCTGCCATGCCGGGCTTGAGTTAGTGGTTTGCGCCCGGTACTCTACGTTAAAAGTCAGGCGGAACGGCTCTGAAGCTCCAGACGGTGCTTCCTTGAATGCTTAGCCGCCTTTCGAGCTGCCATGCCGGGCTTGAGTTAGTGGTTTGCGCCCGGTACTCTACGTTAAAAGTCAGGCGGAACGGCTCTGAAGCTCCAGACGGTGCTTCCTTGAATGCTTAGCCGCCTTTCGAGCTGCCATGCCGGGCTTGAGTTAGTGGTTTGCGCCCGGTACTCTACGTTAAAAGTCAGGCGGAACGGCTCTGAAGCTCCAGACGGTGCTTCCTTGAATGCTTAGCCGCCTTTCGAGCTGCCATGCCGGGCTTGAGTTAGTGGTTTGCGCCCGGTACTCTACGTTAAAAGTCAGGCGGAACGGCTCTGAAGCTCCAGACGGTGCTTCCTTGAATGCTTAGCCGCCTTTCGAGCTGCCATGCCGGGCTTGAGTTAGTGGTTTGCGCCCGGTACTCTACGTTAAAAGTCAGGCGGAACGGCTCTGAAGCTCCAGACGGTGCTTCCTTGAATGCTTAGCCGCCTTTCGAGCTGCCATGCCGGGCTTGAGTTAGTGGTTTGCGCCCGGTACTCTACGTTAAAAGTCAGGCGGAACGGCTCTGAAGCTCCAGACGGTGCTTCCTTGAATGCTTAGCCGCCTTTCGAGCTGCCATGCCGGGCTTGAGTTAGTGGTTTGCGCCCGGTACTCTACGTTAAAAGTCAGGCGGAACGGCTCTGAAGCTCCAGACGGTGCTTCCTTGAATGCTTAGCCGCCTTTCGAGCTGCCATGCCGGGCTTGAGTTAGTGGTTTGCGCCCGGTACTCTACGTTAAAAGTCAGGCGGAACGGCTCTGAAGCTCCAGACGGTGCTTCCTTGAATGCTTAGCCGCCTTTCGAGCTGCCATGCCGGGCTTGAGTTAGTGGTTTGCGCCCGGTACTCTACGTTAAAAGTCAGGCGGAACGGCTCTGAAGCTCCAGACGGTGCTTCCTTGAATGCTTAGCCGCCTTTCGAGCTGCCATGCCGGGCTTGAGTTAGTGGTTTGCGCCCGGTACTCTACGTTAAAAGTCAGGCGGAACGGCTCTGAAGCTCCAGACGGTGCTTCCTTGAATGCTTAGCCGCCTTTCGAGCTGCCATGCCGGGCTTGAGTTAGTGGTTTGCGCCCGGTACTCTACGTTAAAAGTCAGGCGGAACGGCTCTGAAGCTCCAGACGGTGCTTCCTTGAATGCTTAGCCGCCTTTCGAGCTGCCATGCCCGGCGTGGGTTTCGCGTCCGCGCCCGGTACATTATGGAAGCCAAAAAAAAAAAAAAATTCTAAGTGCGAGTGGGACCGGCCTGGGGGGCTTCCTTGAAAGCCCATCCGCCCTCCGAGCTCTCCCACCGGTCGTGGGTTGGCGTCCGCCACTGCTCAAAGCGAACTTCAAATTATCTGCTTAATAATGTGGAACACCATTCTTAAGTAGTTTTTCCTTAATTTGGGCTAACTGGCCGGTAATGATCCCCGGTGTCTGAGATTGATCTCAGTGATCCAAAGAGCCCTGACACGTAATACCATCCATGAGTTTAATTGAAAAACAAAAAATGTAATCTTTATGACACATAAATACAATTTGCATAATAATTTGGAACACAGTGTAGACTTCCAGCGGACCGCGCGCGGCTCGGCTGACGGCGCAGCGCGATCTGGTACCGCTGCGCGGGACGAAACACGCCCCGTGCAGAGTTCCAGGCGGCCGGGAAGACATTTAAGCGCTGCCGCTGCAGCTGCGGCGGGGATTTGCCGTCCTCCGGTGGACACGACGAGTAAATACACCAGCAATCGCACTTACACCGTGTTCCAAATTATTATGCAAGTGACATTTATCTCAGATTTTCCTAAATAGTCGATGCAAAATGAGTCAGCATAATTTTCAAGTCATCAACCATTATTTTGATGAATTCTAATTTTATTGAACAAACCTCCGAATGATCACAGAATTTTTAAAAAATAAAAAACTTAAAATGCACTGTTCCACATTATTACGCACAACAGAGTTTTATAACATTTTATAGGTTTTTATGAACTGAAATGCCCATCTTAAGAATTTACAGCATTAGGAGGTCATATTTACTGAAATCAAAAGCTATTTCAAAGAAAAGACAAACAAGTTACATTTTAACATAGGACCCTTTATTTCAATAAAAAACAAAGTTACATTTTAACATAGGACCCTTTGTTCAACAGCAGCTTCACGATTCTTCCATCCACTGAACTTGTGAGTTTTTGTACAGTTTCTGGTTGAATTTCTTGGCAGGATCTAAGAATAGCCTGCCAGAGCTGCTCTTTGGAATTGAACTGCCTCCCACCTTCGTAGATTTTCTGCTTGACGATGCTCCACAAGTTTTCAATAGGATTGAGGTCAGGGGAGCATGGGGGCCACACCATCAGTTTCTCTCCCTTTATTCCCATAGATGCCAAAGACGTTGACGTATTTCTTGCAGCATGAGACGGTGCATTGTCATGCATGAAGATGATCTTTTGACGGAAAGCACGGTTCTTCCTGTTGTACCATGGACAGAAGTGTTGAGTCAGAAATTCCACGTAGTTAACAGACGTAATTTTGACGCCTTCAGGGACCCTAAAGGGGCCAAGCAGCTCTCTCCCCATGATTCCGGCCCAAAACATCACTCCGCCACCTCCCTGCTGACGCCGCAGCCTTGTTGGGCTATCGTGGCCGTCCACCAACCATCCACGACTCCATCCATCTGTAAAGTCAAGTCAAATCAAGTTTATTTGTATAGCCCTAAATCACAAGCAGTCTCAAAGGGCTTCACATAGACAGAAATTGACAATTATTCTCAAAGCATCCCCTGAGCTCTCAAAAGTGCAAGGAAAAACTTAAAAAACCCTACCTGGCCCATCCAAGGTGGCACGGCACTCGTCGGTGAACAGGACTGTCTGAAAATTTGTCTTCATGTAAGTCTGGGCCCACTGCAGCCGTTTCTGCTTGTTCGCGTTGTTCAGGGGTGGCCGAATGGAGGGTTTCCGCACAACTGCAAGCCTCTGGAGGATCCTGCACCTCGTCGTTCGTGGGACTTCACTGGCACCAGCAGCGTCGAATATTTGTTTGCTCGTCTTTAGTGGCATGCTTGCAGCCGCCCTCTTGATTCGATTTGTTTGTCTTGCAGAAACCTTCCTTGTCGTGCCTTTGTCTGCACGAACGCGCGTTTGCTCCGAATCAGCGACGAATTTCTTCAAAGTTCGATGGTCGCGCTTAAGCTTTCGTGCAATATCGAATGTCTGCATACCTTGTCCAAGGCATCGAACGATTTCACGCTTCTCGACAGCAGAGAGATCCTTTTTCCTCCCCATGGTTGAACGAAATGGCCGAACGCTTAAAAACGCGGAACTTAAATAGACTTGTTAATTACTACAATTGCGCTCACCTGGCAGACTACCATGGACTGTACCATGACTGAGGGTGATTTCAGTACTTGAAAAACAAAAAATGTAATCTTTATGACACTTAAATACATTTTGCATAATAATTTGGAACACGGGACCGTGTTCCAAATTATTATGCAAAGGATATTTATCTCAGATTTTCCTAAATAGCTTCCTTGAAATGTTACCCGGCTTTTGAGCTCTCCTCGCCGGGCGTGGGTTTGCGTCAGCGCCCGGTAACATTATGGAAGCTAAAAGAAAGAAAAAAGAAACAAATCTAAGTGCGATTGCTGGTGTCTAAATACATTTTGCATAATAATTTGGAACACGGGACCGTGTTCCAAATTATTATGCAAGTGATATTTATCTCAGATTTTCCTAAATAGCTTTACTCGTCGTGCCGACCGGAGGGAGGCCACTCCCCGCCGCAGCTGAACAGTCATCCCGGCCTAGTGGAGGTCTGCGCAGGGGGGGTCTTCCTTGAAATGTTACCCGGCTTTTGAGCTCTCCTGTCCGGCGTGGGTTTGCGTCAGCGGCCGGTGTCATTTACTCGTCGTGCCGACCGGAGGGAGGCCACTCCCCGCCACAGCTGAACAGTCATCCCGGCCTAGTGGAGGTCTGCGCAGGGGGGGTCTTCCTTGAAATGTTACCCGGCTTTTGAGCTCTCCTGTCCGGCGTGGGTTTGCGTCAGCGGCCGGTGTCATTTACTCGTCGTGCCGACCGGAGGGAGGCCACTCCCCGCCACAGCTGAACAGTCATCCCGGCCTAGTGGAGGTCTGCGCAGGGGGGGTCTTCCTTGAAATGTTACCCGGCTTTTGAGCTCTCCTGCCGGGCGTGGGTTTGCGTCAGCGCCCGGTAACATTATGGAAGCTAAAAGAAAGAAAAAAGAAACAAATCTAAGTGCGATTGCTGGTGTCTAAATACATTTTGCATAATAATTTGGAACACGGGACCGTGTTCCAAATTATTATGCAAGTGATATTTATCTCAGATTTTCCTAAATAGCTTTACTCGTCGTGCCGACCGGAGGGAGGCCACTCCCCGCCACAGCTGAACAGTCATCCCGGCCTAGTGGAGGTCTGCGCAGGGGGGGTCTTCCTTGAAATGTTACCCGGCTTTTGAGCTCTCCTGTCCGGCGTGGGTTTGCGTCAGCGGCCGGTGTCATTTACTCGTCGTGCCGACCGGAGGGAGGCCACTCCCCGCCACAGCTGAACAGTCATCCCGGCCTAGTGGAGGTCTGCGCAGGGGGGGTCTTCCTTGAAATGTTACCCGGCTTTTGAGCTCTCCTGTCCGGCGTGGGTTTGCGTCAGCGGCCGGTGTCATTTACTCGTCGTGCCGACCGGAGGGAGGCCACTCCCCGCCACAGCTGAACAGTCATCCCGGCCTAGTGGAGGTCTGCGCAGGGGGGGTCTTCCTTGAAATGTTACCCGGCTTTTGAGCTCTCCTGCCGGGCGTGGGTTTGCGTCAGCGCCCGGTAACATTATGGAAGCTAAAAGAAAGAAAAAAGAAACAAATCTAAGTGCGATTGCTGGTGTCTAAATACATTTTGCATAATAATTTGGAACACGGGACCGTGTTCCAAATTATTATGCAAGTGATATTTATCTCAGATTTTCCTAAATAGCTTTACTCGTCGTGCCGACCGGAGGGAGGCCACTCCCCGCCACAGCTGAACAGTCATCCCGGCCTAGTGGAGGTCTGCGCAGGGGGGGTCTTCCTTGAAATGTTACCCGGCTTTTGAGCTCTCCTGTCCGGCGTGGGTTTGCGTCAGCGGCCGGTGTCATTTACTCGTCGTGCCGACCGGAGGGAGGCCACTCCCCGCCACAGCTGAACAGTCATCCCGGCCTAGTGGAGGTCTGCGCAGGGGGGGTCTTCCTTGAAATGTTACCCGGCTTTTGAGCTCTCCTGTCCGGCGTGGGTTTGCGTCAGCGGCCGGTGTCATTTACTCGTCGTGCCGACCGGAGGGAGGCCACTCCCCGCCACAGCTGAACAGTCATCCCGGCCTAGTGGAGGTCTGCGCAGGGGGGGTCTTCCTTGAAATGTTACCCGGCTTTTGAGCTCTCCTGCCGGGCGTGGGTTTGCGTCAGCGCCCGGTAACATTATGGAAGCTAAAAGAAAGAAAAAAGAAACAAATCTAAGTGCGATTGCTGGTGTCTAAATACATTTTGCATAATAATTTGGAACACGGGACCGTGTTCCAAATTATTATGCAAGTGATATTTATCTCAGATTTTCCTAAATAGCTTTACTCGTCGTGCCGACCGGAGGGAGGCCACTCCCCGCCACAGCTGAACAGTCATCCCGGCCTAGTGGAGGTCTGCGCAGGGGGGGTCTTCCTTGAAATGTTACCCGGCTTTTGAGCTCTCCTGTCCGGCGTGGGTTTGCGTCAGCGGCCGGTGTCATTTACTCGTCGTGCCGACCGGAGGGAGGCCACTCCCCGCCACAGCTGAACAGTCATCCCGGCCTAGTGGAGGTCTGCGCAGGGGGGGTCTTCCTTGAAATGTTACCCGGCTTTTGAGCTCTCCTGTCCGGCGTGGGTTTGCGTCAGCGGCCGGTGTCATTTACTCGTCGTGCCGACCGGAGGGAGGCCACTCCCCGCCACAGCTGAACAGTCATCCCGGCCTAGTGGAGGTCTGCGCAGGGGGGGTCTTCCTTGAAATGTTACCCGGCTTTTGAGCTCTCCTGTCCGGCGTGGGTTTGCGTCAGCGGCCGGTGTCATTTACTCGTCGTGCCGACCGGAGGGAGGCCACTCCCCGCCACAGCTGAACAGTCATCCCGGCCTAGTGGAGGTCTGCGCAGGGGGGGTCTTCCTTGAAATGTTACCCGGCTTTTGAGCTCTCCTGTCCGGCGTGGGTTTGCGTCAGCGGCCGGTGTCATTTACTCGTCGTGCCGACCGGAGGGAGGCCACTCCCCGCCACAGCTGAACAGTCATCCCGGCCTAGTGGAGGTCTGCGCAGGGGGGGTCTTCCTTGAAATGTTACCCGGCTTTTGAGCTCTCCTGTCCGGCGTGGGTTTGCGTCAGCGGCCGGTGTCATTTACTCGTCGTGCCGACCGGAGGGAGGCCACTCCCCGCCACAGCTGAACAGTCATCCCGGCCTAGTGGAGGTCTGCGCAGGGGGGGTCTTCCTTGAAATGTTACCCGGCTTTTGAGCTCTCCTGTCCGGCGTGGGTTTGCGTCAGCGGCCGGTGTCATTTACTCGTCGTGCCGACCGGAGGGAGGCCACTCCCCGCCACAGCTGAACAGTCATCCCGGCCTAGTGGAGGTCTGCGCAGGGGGGGTCTTCCTTGAAATGTTACCCGGCTTTTGAGCTCTCCTGTCCGGCGTGGGTTTGCGTCAGCGGCCGGTGTCATTTACTCGTCGTGCCGACCGGAGGGAGGCCACTCCCCGCCACAGCTGAACAGTCATCCCGGCCTAGTGGAGGTCTGCGCAGGGGGGGTCTTCCTTGAAATGTTACCCGGCTTTTGAGCTCTCCTGTCCGGCGTGGGTTTGCGTCAGCGGCCGGTGTCATTTACTCGTCGTGCCGACCGGAGGGAGGCCACTCCCCGCCACAGCTGAACAGTCATCCCGGCCTAGTGGAGGTCTGCGCAGGGGGGGTCTTCCTTGAAATGTTACCCGGCTTTTGAGCTCTCCTGTCCGGCGTGGGTTTGCGTCAGCGGCCGGTGTCATTTACTCGTCGTGCCGACCGGAGGGAGGCCACTCCCCGCCACAGCTGAACAGTCATCCCGGCCTAGTGGAGGTCTGCGCAGGGGGGGTCTTCCTTGAAATGTTACCCGGCTTTTGAGCTCTCCTGTCCGGCGTGGGTTTGCGTCAGCGGCCGGTGTCATTTACTCGTCGTGCCGACCGGAGGGAGGCCACTCCCCGCCACAGCTGAACAGTCATCCCGGCCTAGTGGAGGTCTGCGCAGGGGGGGTCTTCCTTGAAATGTTACCCGGCTTTTGAGCTCTCCTGTCCGGCGTGGGTTTGCGTCAGCGGCCGGTGTCATTTACTCGTCGTGCCGACCGGAGGGAGGCCACTCCCCGCCACAGCTGAACAGTCATCCCGGCCTAGTGGAGGTCTGCGCAGGGGGGGTCTTCCTTGAAATGTTACCCGGCTTTTGAGCTCTCCTGTCCGGCGTGGGTTTGCGTCAGCGGCCGGTGTCATTTACTCGTCGTGCCGACCGGAGGGAGGCCACTCCCCGCCACAGCTGAACAGTCATCCCGGCCTAGTGGAGGTCTGAGCAGGGGGGGTCTTCCTTGAAATGTTACCCGGCTTTTGAGCTCTCCTGTCCGGCGTGGGTTTGCGTCAGCGGCCGGTGTCATTTACTCGTCGTGTCCACCGGAGGGAGGCCACTCCCCGCCGCAGCTGCAGCGGCAGCTTTGAAACGTCATCCCGGCCCCCTGGAACTGTGCGCGGGGGGGGCGATGCGTCCCGTGCGAGGTACCAGGTCGCGCTGCGCCGTCTGCCTGGCCGCTTTGGGCCCGCTGGAAGTCTATTAAAGCTCCGCGATCTCCGCCTCGGTGCTTAAAAAGCGTCCATCCGCTCTCCTGGAGCTTCTTTCGGTCATCTCGTCCGCGTGCACGGCCTGCCGGTGGCACCGGCTGGAGCTCCGCAAAAAGCTCCATTTCTGTTAAAAATGCTTAGCCGCGTCCCTGGAAGCCCAATCGGGCGTAGAAAGTGAGGGGGAAGGCCCCCAAAGCACCGGCTGGAAGTCCCAAAAAAGCTCCATGATTGGTCAATAATGCTTAGCCGCCTCCCTGGAAGCCTAATCGGGCATAAAAAGCTAGGCGGAACGGCCCCAAAGCTCCACACGGAAGTCCCAAAAAAGCTCCATGATTGGTCAATAATGCTTAGCCGCCTCCCTGGAAGCCTAACCGGGCATAAAAAGCTAGGCGGAACGGCCCCAAAGCTCCACACGGAAGTCCCAAAAAAGCTCCATGATTGGTCAATAATGCTTAGCCGCCTCCCTGGAAGCCTAATCGGGCATAAAAAGCTAGGCGGAACGGCCCCAAAGCTCCACACGGAAGTCCCAAAAAAGCTCCATGATTGGTCAATAATGCTTAGCCGCCTCCCTGGAAGCCTAATCGGGCATAAAAAGCTAGGCGGAACGGCCCCAAAGCTCCACACGGAAGTCCCAAAAAAGCTCCATGATTGGTCAATAATGCTTAGCCGCCTCCCTGGAAGCCTAATCGGGCATAAAAAGTTAGGCGGAACGGCCCCAAAGCTCCACACGGAAGTCCCAAAAAAGCTCCATGATTGGTCAATAATGCTTAGACCGCCTCCCTGGAAGCCTAATCGGGCATAAAAAGCTAGGCGGAACGGCCCCAAAGCTCCACACGGAAGTCCCAAAAAAGCTCCATGATTGGTCAATAATGCTTAGCCGCCTCCCTGGAAGCCTAATCGGGCATAAAAAGTTAGGCGGAACGGCCCCAAAGCTCCACACGGAAGTCCCAAAAAAGCTCCATGATTGGTCAATAATGCTTAGCCGCCTCCCTGGAAGCCTAATCGGGCATAAAAAGCTAGGCGGAACGGCCCCAAAGCTCCACACGGAAGTCCCAAAAAAGCTCCATGATTGGTCAATAATGCTTAGCCGCCTCCCTGGAAGCCTAATCGGGCATAAAAAGTTAGGCGGAACGGCCCCAAAGCTCCACACGGAAGTCCGAAAAAAGCTCAAAAATTTTCTAAGTGCCAACGGCTCATTCGCCGTAATGTGTCCGCTCCGCGCTGGTTCCCCGGTCGGCCGCGAATAGCGCAAAATCAGCCTCACGGAAGTTCGAAAAAAGCTCAAAAATTTTCTAAGTGCCAACGGCTCATTCGCCGTAATGTGTCCGCTCCGCGCTGGTTCCCCGGTCGGCCGCGAATAGCGCAAAATCAGCCTCACGGAAGTTCGAAAAAAGCTCAAAAATTTTCTAAGTGCCAACGGCTCATTCGCCGTAATGTGTCCGCTCCGCGCTGGTTCCCCGGTCGGCCGCGAATAGCGCAAAAATCAGCCTAAGTGCAGTACCAACCTTGGCGTGTTGGTGCGCCAGAGTACGATGAGTTGGTCCCCCTAGTCACTGTACTCATTACCTTTACCCCCTAATCGCAAAATATAGTCAGAACGTATATGCAGAAGACTATTTTTTTCTTTTTTAAAATTTTCTAAGTGCCAGCGGATGCTGGCACACGAACTGTCCGAGCTACGACGGTTCTCCGGTCGGACAGCGAGGGTGAAAAAGCGGTCCTAAAATCACCGAGGGCTGCCGCACAAGTTGTCCGAGTGGCGACGGTTCCCCGGTCGGCCACGAATGTCGAAAATTCGGCCTCTCCACCACGGAGGTCGGTGAGAATTTCAGAATATTTTCTAAGTGCCAACGGCTCTTGCGCCGTAAAGTGTCCGCTTTGCCTGGTTCCCTCGGTCGGCCACAAATAGCGAAAAATCAGCCTCTCCTTCTGGAGCTCGCCTAAGTGCCAACGGCTCTTGCGCCGTAATGTGTCCGCTTTGTCTGGTTCCCTCGGTCGGCCACAACGGCGAAAAATCAGCCTCTCCTTCTGGAGCTCGTGCCAACTTTGGCGAATATTTTCTAAGTGCCAACGGCTCTTGCGCCGTAAAGTGTCCGCTTTGCCTGGTTCCCTCGGTCGGCCACAAATAGCGAAAAATCAGCCTCTCCTTCTGGAGCTCGCCTAAGTGCCAACGGCTCTTGCGCCGTAATGTGTCCGCTTTGTCTGGTTCCTCGGTCGGCCACAAACGGCGAAAAATCAGCCTCTCCTTCTGGAGCTCGTGCCAACTTTGGCGAATATTTTCTAAGTGCCAACGGCTCTTGCGCCGTAAAGTGTCCGCTTTGCCTGGTTCCCTCGGTCGGCCACAAATAGCGAAAAATCAGCCTCTCCTTCTGGAGCTCGCCTAAGTGCCAACGGCTCTTGCGCCGTAATGTGTCCGCTTTGTCTGGTTCCCTCGGTCGGCCACAAACGGCGAAAAATCAGCCTCTCCTTCTGGAGCTCGTGCCAACTTTGGCGAATATTTTCTAAGTGCCAACGGCTCTTGCGCCGTAAAGTGTCCGCTTTGCCTGGTTCCCTCGGTCGGCCACAAATAGCGAAAAATCAGCCTCTCCTTCTGGAGCTCGCCTAAGTGCCAACGGCTCTTGCGCCGTAATGTGTCCGCTTTGTCTGGTTCCCTCGGTCGGCCACAAACGGCGAAAAATCAGCCTCTCATTCTGGAGCTCGTGCCAACTTTGGCGAATATTTTCTAAGTGCCAACGGCTCTTGCGCCGTAATGTGTCCGCTTTGCCTGGTTCCCTCGGTCGGCCACAAATAGCGAAAAAATCAGCCTCTCCTTCTGGAGCTCGCCTAAGTGCCAACGGCTCTTGCGCCGTAATGTGTCCGCTTTGCCTGGTTCCCTCGGTCGGCCACAAACGGCGAAAAATCAGCCTCTCCTTCTGGAGCTCGTGCCAACTTTGGCGAATATTTTCTAAGTGCCAACGGCTCTTGCGCCGTAAAGTGTCCGCTTTGCCTGGTTCCCTCGGTCGGCCACAAACGGCGAAAAATCAGCCTCTCCTTCTGGAGCTCGCCTAAGTGCCAACGGCTCTTGCGCCGTAATGTGTCCGCTTTGTCTGGTTCCCTCGGTCGGCCACAAACGGCGAAAAATCAGCCTCTCATTCTGGAGCTCGTGCCAACTTTGGCGAATATTTTCTAAGTGCCAACGGCTCTTGCGCCGTAATGTGTCCGCTTTGCCTGGTTCCCTCGGTCGGCCACAAATAGCGAAAAAATCAGCCTCTCCTTCTGGAGCTCGCCTAAGTGCCAACGGCTCTTGCGCCGTAATGTGTCCGCTTTGCCTGGTTCCCTCGGTCGGCCACAAACGGCGAAAAATCAGCCTCTCATTCTGGAGCTCGTGCCAACTTTGGCGAATATTTTCTAAGTGCCAACGGCTCTTGCGCCGTAATGTGTCCGCTTTGCCTGGTTCCCTCGGTCGGCCACAAATAGCGAAAAAATCAGCCTCTCCTTCTGGAGCTCGCCTAAGTGCCAACGGCTCTTGCGCCGTAATGTGTCCGCTTTGTCTGGTTCCCTCGGTCGGCCACAAACGGCGAAAAATCAGCCTCTCATTCTGGAGCTCGTGCCAACTTTGGCGAATATTTTCTAAGTGCCAACGGCTCTTGCGCCGTAATGTGTCCGCTTTGCCTGGTTCCCTCGGTCGGCCACAAATAGCGAAAAAATCAGCCTCTCCTTCTGGAGCTCGCCTAAGTGCCAACGGCTCTTGCGCCGTAATGTGTCCGCTTTGCTGGTTCCCTCGGTCGGCCACAAACGGCGAAAAATCAGCCTCTCCTTCTGGAGCTCGTGCCAACTTTGGCGAATATTTTCTAAGTGCCAACGGCTCTTGCGCCGTAAAGTGTCCGCTTTGCCTGGTTCCCTCGGTCGGCCACAAACGGCGAAAAATCAGCCTCTCCTTCTGGAGCTCGCCTAAGTGCCAACGGCTCTTGCGCCGTAATGTGTCCGCTTTGTCTGGTTCCCTCGGTCGGCCACAAACGGCGAAAAATCAGCCTCTCATTCTGGAGCTCGTGCCAACTTTGGCGAATATTTTCTAAGTGCCAACGGCTCTTGCGCCGTAATGTGTCCGCTTTGCCTGGTTCCCTCGGTCGGCCACAAATAGCGAAAAAATCAGCCTCTCCTTCTGGAGCTCGCCTAAGTGCCAACGGCTCTTGCGCCGTAATGTGTCCGCTTTGCCTGGTTTCCCTCGGTCGGCCACAAACGGCGAAAAATCAGCCTCTCCTTCTGGAGCTCGTGCCAACTTTGGCGAATATTTTCTAAGTGCCAACGGCTCTTGCGCCGTAAAGTGTCCGCTTTGCCTGGTTCCCTCGGTCGGCCACAAACGGCGAAAAATCAGCCTCTCCTTCTGGAGCTCGCCTAAGTGCCAACGGCTCTTGCGCCGTAATGTGTCCGCTTTGTCTGGTTCCCTCGGTCGGCCACAAACGGCGAAAAATCAGCCTCTCATTCTGGAGCTCGTGCCAACTTTGGCGAATATTTTCTAAGTGCCAACGGCTCTTGCGCCGTAATGTGTCCGCTTTGCCTGGTTCCCTCGGTCGGCCACAAATAGCGAAAAAATCAGCCTCTCCTTCTGGAGCTCGCCTAAGTGCCAACGGCTCTTGCGCCGTAATGTGTCCGCTTTGCCTGGTTCCCTCGGTCGGCCACAAATAGCGAAAAATCAGCCTCTCCTTCTGGAGCTCGTGCCAACTTTGGCGAATATTTTCTAAGTGCCAACGGCTCTTGCGCCGTAATGTGTCCGCTTTGCCTGTTCCCTCGGTCGGCCACAAATAGCGAAAAACCAGCCTCTCCTTCTGGAGCTCGCCTAAGTGCCAACGGCTCTTGCGCCGTAATGTGTCCGCTTTGCCTGGTTCCCTCGGTCGGCCACAAACGGCGAAAAATCAGCCTCTCCTTCTGGAGCTCGCCTAAGTGCCAACGGCTCTTGCGCCGTAATGTGTCCGCTTTGTCTGGTTCCATCGGTCGGCCACAAATAGCGAAAAATCAGCCTCTCCTTCTGGAGCTCGCGCAAGTGCCAACGGCTCTTGCGCCGTAATGTGTCCGCTTTGCCTGGTTCCCTCGGTCGGCCACGAACGGCGAAAAATCAGCCTCTCCTTCTGGAGCTCGCCTAAGTGCCAACGGCTCTTGCGCCGTAATGTGTCCGCTTTGCCTGGTTCCCTCGGTCGGCCACAAATAGCGAAAAAATCAGCCTCTCCTTCTGGAGCTCGCCTAAGTGCCAACGGCTCTTGCGCCGTAATGTGTCCGCTTGCCTGGTTCCCTCGGTCGGCCACAAACGGCGAAAAATCAGCCTCTCATTCTGGAGCTCGTGCCAACTTTGGCGAATATTTTCTAAGTGCCAACGGCTCTTGCGCCGTAATGTGTCCGCTTTGCCTGGTTCCCTCGGTCGGCCACGAACGGCGAAAAATCAGCCTCTCCTTCTGGAGCTCGCCTAAGTGCCAACGGCTCTTGCGCCGTAATGTGTCCGCTTTGCCTGGTTCCCTCGGTCGGCCACAAATAGCGAAAAATCAGCCTCTCCTTCTGGAGCTCGTGCCAACTTTGGCGAATATTTTCTAAGTGCCAACGGCTCTTGCGCCGTAATGTGTCCGCTTTGCCTGGTTCCCTCGGTCGGCCACAAACGGCGAAAAATCAGCCTCTCCTTCTGGAGCTCGCCTAAGTGCCAACGGCTCTTGCGCCGTAATGTGTCCGCTTTGTCTGGTTCCCTCGGTCGGCCACAAATAGCGAAAAATCAGCCTCTCCTTCTGGAGCTCGCGCAAGTGCCAACGGCTCTTGCGCCGTAATGTGTCGCTTTGCCTGGTTCCCTCGGTCGGCCACGAACGGCGAAAAATCAGCCTCTCCTTCTGGAGCTCGCCTAAGTGCCAACGGCTCTTGCGCCGTAATGTGTCCGCTTTGCCTGGTTCCCTCGGTCGGCCACAAATAGCGAAAAATCAGCCTCTCCTTCTGGAGCTCGCCTAAGTGCCAACGGCTCTTGCGCCGTAATGTGTCCGCTTTGCCTGGTTCCCTCGGTCGGCCACAAACGGCGAAAAATCAGCCTCTCATTCTGGAGCTCGTGCCAACTTTGGCGAATATTTTCTAAGTGCCAACGGCTCTTGCGCCGTAATGTGTCCGCTTTGCCTGGTTCCCTCGGTCGGCCACGAACGGCGAAAAATCAGCCTCTCCTTCTGGAGCTCGCCTAAGTGCCAACGGCTCTTGCGCCGTAATGTGTCCGCTTTGCCTGGTTCCCTCGGTCGGCCACAAATAGCGAAAAATCAGCCTCTCCTTCTGGAGCTCGTGCCAACTTTGGCGAATATTTTCTAAGTGCCAACGGCTCTTGCGCCGTAATGTGTCCGCTTTGCCTGGTTCCCTCGGTCGGCCACAAACGGCGAAAATCAGCCTCTCCTTCTGGAGCTCGCCTAAGTGCCAACGGCTCTTGCGCCGTAATGTGTCCGCTTTGTCTGGTTCCCTCGGTCGGCCACAAATAGCGAAAAATCAGCCTCTCCTTCTGGAGCTCGCGCAAGTGCCAACGGCTCTTGCGCCGTAATGTGTCCGCTTTGCCTGGTTCCCTCGGTCGGCCACGAACGGCGAAAAATCAGCCTCTCCTTCTGGAGCTCGCCTAAGTGCCAACGGCTCTTGCGCCGTAATGTGTCCGCTTTGCCTGGTTCCCTCGGTCGGCCACAAATAGCGAAAAATCAGCCTCTCCTTCTGGAGCTCGCCTAAGTGCCAACGGCTCTTGCGCCGTAATGTGTCCGCTTTGCCTGGTTCCCTCGGTCGGCCACAAACGGCGAAAAATCAGCCTCTCCTTCTGGAGCTCGCCTAAGTGCCAACGGCTCTTGCGCCGTAATGTGTCCGCTTTGCCTGGTTCCCTCGGTCGGCCACAAACGGCGAAAAATCAGCCTCTCCTTCTGGAGCTCGCCTAAGTGCCAACGGCTCTTGCGCCGTAATGTGTCCGCTTTGCCTGGTTCCCTCGGTCGGCCACAAATAGCGAAAAATCAGCCTCTCCTTCTGGAGCTCGCCTAAGTGCCAACGGCTCTTGCGCCGTAATGTGTCCGCTTTGCCTGGTTCCCTCGGTCGGCCCACAAATAGCGAAAAATCAGCCTCTCCTTCTGGAGCTCGCGCCAACTTTGGCGAATATTTTCTAAGTGCCAACGGCTCTTGCGCCGTAAAGTGTCCGCTTTGTCTGGTTCCCTCGGTCGGCCACAAATAGCGAAAAATCAGCCTCTCCTTCTGGAGCTCGCGCAAGTGCCAACGGCTCTTGCGCCGTAAAGTGTCCCGCTTGTCTGGTTCCCTCGGTCGGCCACAAATAGCGAAAAATCAGCCTCTCCTTCTGGAGCTCGCGCAAGTGCCAACGGCTCTTGCGCCGTAAAGTGTCCGCTTTGTCTGGTTCCCTCGGTCGGCCACAAATAGCGAAAAATCAGCCTCTCCTTCTGGAGCTCGTGCCAACTTTGGCGAATATTTTCTAAGTGCCAACGGCTCTTGCGCCGTAATGTGTCCGCTTTGTCTGGTTCCCTCGGTCGGCCACAAATAGCGAAAAATCAGCCTCTCCTTCTGGAGCTCGTGCCAACTTTGGCGAATATTTTCTAAGTGCCAACGGCTCTTGCGCCGTAAAGTGTCCGCTTTGCCTGGTTCCCTCGGTCGGCCACAAATAGCGAAAAATCAGCCTCTCCTTCTGAGCTCGCGCCAACTTTGTCAAAAAATTTCTAAGTGCCAACGGCTCTTGCGCCGTAAAGTGTCCGCTTTGCCTGGTTCCCTCGGTCGGCCACAAATAGCGAAAAATCAGCCTCTCCTTCTGGAGCTCGCGCCAACTTTGTCGAAAAATTTCTAAGTGCCAACGGCTCTTGCGCCGTAAAGTGTCCGCTTTGTCTGGTTCCCTCGGTCGGCCGCAAATAGCGAAAAATCAGCCTCTCGCCCGTCAGGTACCAGGCGTTGGGGTACCAGGGGTAAGTGCAGTACCAGCTTTGGTCTGTTGGTGCGCCAGAGTACGATGAGTTGGTCCCCCTAGTCACTGTACTCATTACCTTTACCCCCAAATCGCAAAATATAGTCAGAACGAGTGTGGGGAACACAAGTTTTGGCCCCGAGAACCAGGCGGCTGGTGTCTCTAGCGATGTGTTCCCCCCCAAAAAGTGTTCACATGCTCGGACAGCGAACCTAGGAGCTACCGCAAAGCACTCTGGAAGTGCAAGAGCGAAAAATTTTCTAAGTACAAAAACTCTCGAAAATTTTCAAAGTGTCACAGTGCTCGAAAATTTTCAAAGTGCTACATGCTTTCCATCCAAGGAAGGAATAGTGGAGGACCGGCCGCCTCCTTAAACACAAGCCGGCGGAACGACGGGGAGGACCGGCCGCCTCCTTAAACACAGGCCGGTGGAACGTTTGGCAGAATTCTTCTCGTGGAGGACCGGCCGCCTCCTTAAACACAAGCCGGCGGAACGACGGGGAGGACCGGCCGCCTCCTTAAACACAGGCCGGTGGAACGTTTGGCAGAATTCTTCTCGTGGAGGACCGGCCGCCTCCTTAAACACAGGCCGGTGGGAACGGTTGGCAGAATTGCGTGACGGCCGCCTGCTCCCGGCGTCCGCACGTGAACGAACACCCCCTCCCGGGGACGGCCGTCTGCTCCCGACCGCCGTCCTTCACCCCCTCACCTTCCGGACCCCCGTCTGCTCCCGGCGGGCCTCCGAGTACCCCCACCTTCTCCCGAACTGACCGACAGGCAATGAGACCCGCCTTGGTAGGGCCCCCACCGGCCCCGGCTCGCGCCGGCGTTGGGTGGACGGTTCCTCCCCACTTGCGGGTCGCTCTCCACGGAGGACCGGTCGCCTCACTAAACATAGGCCGGCGAAAATCT
>NW_026872149.1:0-12500 GCF_033458585.1 Syngnathus typhle
GGGAGCATGGGGGCCACACCATCAGTTTCTCTCCCTTTATTCCCATAGATGCCAAAGACGTTGACGTATTTCTTGCAGCATGAGACGGTGCATTGTCATGCATGAAGATGATCTTTTGACGGAAAGCACGGTTCTTCCTGTTGTACCATGGACAGAAGTGTTGAGTCAGAAATTCCACGTAGTTAACCAGACGTAATTTTGACGCCTTCAGGGACCCTAAAGGGGCCCAAGCAGCTCTCTCCCCATGATTCCAGCCCAAAACATCACTCCGCCACCTCCCTGCTGACGCCGCAGCCTTGTTGGGCTATCGTGGCCGTCCACCAACCATCCACGACTCCATCCATCTGTAAAGTCAAGTCAAATCAAGTTTATTTGTATAGCCCTAAATCACAAGCAGTCTCAAAGGGCTTCACATAGACAGAAATTGACAATTATTCTCAAAGCATCCCTGAGCTCTCAAAAGTGCAAGGAAAAACTTAAAAAACCCTACCTGGCCCATCCAAGGTGGCACGGCACTCGTCGGTGAACAGGACTGTCTGAAAATTTGTCTTCATGTAAGTCTGGGCCCACTGCAGCCGTTTCTGCTTGTTCGCGTTGTTCAGGGGTGGCCGAATGGAGGGTTTCCGCACAACTGCAAGCCTCTGGAGGATCCTGCACCTCGTCGTTCGTGGGACTTCACTGGCACCAGCAGCGTCGAATATTTGTTTGCTCGTCTTTAGTGGCATGCTTGCAGCCGCCCTCTTGATTCGATTTGTTTGTCTTGCAGAAACCTTCCTTGTCGTGCCTTTGTCTGCACGAACGCGCGTTTGCTCCGAATCAGCGACGAATTTCTTCAAAGTTCGATGGTCGCGCTTAAGCTTTCGTGCAATATCGAATGTCTGCATACCTTGTCCAAGGCATCGAACGATTTCACGCTTCTCGACAGCAGAGAGATCCTTTTTCCTCCCCATGGTTGAACGAAATGGCCGAACGCTTAAAAACGCGGAACTTAAATAGACTTGTTAATTACTACAATTGCGCTCACCTGGCAGACTACCATGGACTGTACCATGACTGAGGGTGATTTCAGTACTTGAAAAACAAAAAATGTAATCTTTATGACACTTAAATACATTTTGCATAATAATTTGGAACACGGGACCGTGTTCCAAATTATTATGCAAAGGATATTTATCTCAGATTTTCCTAAATAGCTTCCTTGAAATGTTACCCGGCTTTTGAGCTCTCCTGCCGGGCGTGGGTTTGCGTCAGCGCCCGGTAACATTATGGAAGCTAAAAGAAAGAAAAAAGAAACAAATCTAAGTGCGATTGCTGGTGTCTAAATACATTTTGCATAATAATTTGGAACACGGGACCGTGTTCCAAATTATTATGCAAGTGATATTTATCTCAGATTTTCCTAAATAGCTTTACTCGTCGTGCCGACCGGAGGGAGGCCACTCCCCGCCGCAGCTGAACAGTCATCCCGGCCTAGTGGAGGTCTGCGCAGGGGGGGTCTTCCTTGAAATGTTACCCGGCTTTTGAGCTCTCCTGCCGGGCGTGGGTTTGCGTCAGCGCCCGGTAACATTATGGAAGCTAAAAGAAAGAAAAAAGAAACAAATCTAAGAGCAAGTGCTGGTGTATTTACTCGTCGTGTCCACCGGAGGGAGGCAACTCCCCGCCGCAGCTGCAGAGGCAGCTTTGAAAAGTCATCCCGGCCTAGTGGAGGTCTGCGCAGGGGGGGTCTTCCTTGAAATGTTACCCGGCTTTTGAGCTCTCCTGTCCGGCGTGGGTTTGCGTCAGCGGCCGGTGTCATTTACCTCGTCGTGCCGACCGGAGGGAGGCCACTCCCCGCCGCAGCTGAACAGTCATCCCGGCCTAGTGGAGGTCTGCGCAGGGGGGGTCTTCCTTGAAATGTTACCCGGCTTTTGAGCTCTCCTGCCGGGCGTGGGTTTGCGTCAGCGCCCGGTAACATTATGGAAGCTAAAAGAAAGAAAAAAGAAACAAATCTAAGTGCGATTGCTGGGTGTCTAAATACATTTTGCATAATAATTTGGAACACGGGACCGTGTTCCAAATTATTATGCAAGTGATATTTATCTCAGATTTTCCTAAATAGCTTTACTCGTCGTGCCGACCGGAGGGAGGCCACTCCCCGCCGCAGCTGAAACAGTCATCCCGGCCTAGTGGAGGTCTGCGCAGGGGGGGTCTTCCTTGAAATGTTACCCGGCTTTTGAGCTCTCCTGTCCGGCGTGGGTTTGCGTCAGCGGCCGGTGTCATTTACTCGTCGTGCCGACCGGAGGGAGGCCACTCCCCGCCGCAGCTGAACAGTCATCCCGGCCTAGTGGAGGTCTGCGCAGGGGGGGTCTTCCTTGAAATGTTACCCGGCTTTTGAGCTCTCCTGCCGGGCGTGGGTTTGCGTCAGCGCCCGGTAACATTATGGAAGCTAAAAGAAAGAAAAAAGAAACAAATCTAAGTGCGATTGCT
Organism: Syngnathus typhle; assembly: GCF_033458585.1. Lineage (NCBI taxonomy): Eukaryota > Metazoa > Chordata > Actinopteri > Syngnathiformes > Syngnathidae > Syngnathus > Syngnathus typhle. Next base: position 2,467 of record NW_026872149.1, read on the forward strand.
GTGTCTAAATACATTTTGCATAATAATTTGGAACACGGGACCGTGTTCCAAATTATTATGCAAGTGATATTTATCTCAGATTTTCCTAAATAGCTTTACTCGTCGTGCCGACCGGAGGGAGGCCACTCCCCGCCGCAGCTGAACAGTCATCCCGGCCTAGTGGAGGTCTGCGCAGGGGGGGTCTTCCTTGAAATGTTACCCGGCTTTTGAGCTCTCCTGCCGGGCGTGGGTTTGCGTCAGCGCCCGGTAACATTATGGAAGCTAAAAGAAAGAAAAAAGAAACAAATCTAAGAGCAAGTGCTGGTGTATTTACTCGTCGTGTCCACCGGAGGGAGGCAACTCCCCGCCGCAGCTGCAGAGGCAGCTTTGAAAAGTCATCCCGGCCTAGTGGAGGTCTGCGCAGGGGGGGTCTTCCTTGAAATGTTACCCGGCTTTTGAGCTCTCCTGTCCGGCGTGGGTTTGCGTCAGCGGCCGGTGTCATTTACTCGTCGTGCCGACCGGAGGGAGGCCACTCCCCGCCGCAGCTGAACAGTCATCCCGGCCTAGTGGAGGTCTGCGCAGGGGGGGTCTTCCTTGAAATATGTTACCCGGCTTTTGAGCTCTCCTGCCGGGCGTGGGTTTGCGTCAGCGCCCGGTAACATTATGGAAGCTAAAAGAAAGAAAAAAGAAACAAATCTAAGTGCGATTGCTGGTGTCTAAATACATTTTGCATAATAATTTGGAACACGGGACCGTGTTCCAAATTATTATGCAAGTGATATTTATCTCAGATTTTCCTAAATAGCTTTACTCGTCGTGCCGACCGGAGGGAGGCCACTCCCCGCCGCAGCTGAACAGTCATCCCGGCCTAGTGGAGGTCTGCGCAGGGGGGGTCTTCCTTGAAATGTTACCCGGCTTTTGAGCTCTCCTGTCCGGCGTGGGTTTGCGTCAGCGGCCGGTGTCATTTACTCGTCGTGCCGACCGGAGGGAGGCCACTCCCCGCCGCAGCTGAACAGTCATCCCGGCCTAGTGGAGGTCTGCGCAGGGGGGGTCTTCCTTGAAATGTTACCCGGCTTTTGAGCTCTCCTGTCCGGCGTGGGTTTGCGTCAGCGGCCGGTGTCATTTACTCGTCGTGCCGACCGGAGGGAGGCCACTCCCCGCCACAGCTGAACAGTCATCCCGGCCTAGTGGAGGTCTGCGCAGGGGGGGTCTTCCTTGAAATGTTACCCCGGCTTTTGAGCTCTCCTGTCCGGCGTGGGTTTGCGTCAGCGGCCGGTGTCATTTACTCGTCGTGCCGACCGGAGGGAGGCCACTCCCCGCCACAGCTGAACAGTCATCCCGGCCTAGTGGAGGTCTGCGCAGGGGGGGTCTTCCTTGAAATGTTACCCGGCTTTTGAGCTCTCCTGTCCGGCGTGGGTTTGCGTCAGCGGCCGGTGTCATTTACTCGTCGTGCCGACCGGAGGGAGGCCACTCCCCGCCACAGCTGAACAGTCATCCCGGCCTAGTGGAGGTCTGCGCAGGGGGGGTCTTCCTTGAAATGTTACCCGGCTTTTGAGCTCTCCTGTCCGGCGTGGGTTTGCGTCAGCGGCCGGTGTCATTTACTCGTCGTGCCGACCGGAGGGAGGCCACTCCCCGCCACAGCTGAACAGTCATCCCGGCCTAGTGGAGGTCTGCGCAGGGGGGGGTCTTCCTTGAAATGTTACCCGGCTTTTGAGCTCTCCTGTCCGGCGTGGGTTTGCGTCAGCGGCCGGTGTCATTTACTCGTCGTGCCGACCGGAGGGAGGCCACTCCCCGCCACAGCTGAACAGTCATCCCGGCCTAGTGGAGGTCTGCGCAGGGGGGGTCTTCCTTGAAATGTTACCCGGCTTTTGAGCTCTCCTGTCCGGCGTGGTTTGCGTCAGCGGCCGGTGTCATTTACTCGTCGTGTCCACCGGAGGGAGGCCACTCCCCGCCGCAGCTGCAGCGGCAGCTTTGAAACGTCATCCCCGGCCCCTGGAACTGTGCGCGGGGGGGGCGATGCGTCCCGTGCGAGGTACCAGGTCGCGCTGCGCCGTCTGCCTGGCCGCTTTGGGCCCGCTGGAAGTCTATTAAAGCTCCGCGATCTCCGCCTCGGTGCTTAAAAAGCGTCCATCCGCTCTCCTGGAGCTTCTTTCGGTCATCTCGTCCGCGTGCACGGCCTGCCGGTGGCACCGGCTGGAGCTCCGCAAAAAGCTCCATTTCTGTTAAAAATGCTTAGCCGCGTCCCTGGAAGCCCAATCGGGCGTAGAAAGTGAGGGGGAAGGCCCCCAAAGCACCGGCTGGAAGTCCCAAAAAAAGCTCCATGATTGGTCAATAATGCTTAGCCGCCTCCCTGGAAGCCTAATCGGGCATAAAAAGCTAGGCGGAACGGCCCCAAAGCTCCACACGGAAGTCCCAAAAAAGCTCCATGATTGGTCAATAATGCTTAGCCGCCTCCCTGGAAGCCTAATCGGGCATAAAAAGCTAGGCGGAACGGCCCCAAAGCTCCACACGGAAGTCCCAAAAAAGCTCCATGATTGGTCAATAATGCTTAGCCGCCTCCCTGGAAGCCTAACCGGGCATAAAAAGCTAGGCGGAACGGCCCCAAAGCTCCACACGGAAGTCCCAAAAAAGCTCCATGATTGGTCAATAATGCTTAGCCGCCTCCCTGGAAGCCTAATCGGGCATAAAAAGCTAGGCGGAACGGCCCCAAAGCTCCACACGAAGTCCCAAAAAAGCTCCATGATTGGTCAATAATGCTTAGCCGCCTCCCTGGAAGCCTAATCGGGCATAAAAAGCTAGGCGGAACGGCCCCAAAGCTCCACACGGAAGTCCCAAAAAAGCTCCATGATTGGTCAATAATGCTTAGCCCGCCTCCCTGGAAGCCTAATCGGGCATAAAAAGTTAGGCGGAACGGCCCCAAAGCTCCACACGGAAGTCCCAAAAAAGCTCCATGATTGGTCAATAATGCTTAGCCGCCTCCCTGGAAGCCTAATCGGGCATAAAAAGCTAGGCGGAACGGCCCCAAAGCTCCACACGGAAGTCCCAAAAAAGCTCCATGATTGGTCAATAATGCTTAGCCGCCTCCCTGGAAGCCTAATCGGGCATAAAAAGTTAGGCGGAACGGCTCCAAAGCTCCACACGGAAGTCCCAAAAAAGCTCCATGATTGGTCAATAATGCTTAGCCGCCTCCCTGGAAGCCTAATCGGGCATAAAAAGTTAGGCGGAACGGCCCCAAAGCTCCACACGGAAGTCCCAAAAAAGCTCCATGATTGGTCAATAATGCTTAGCCGCCTCCCTGGAAGCCTAATCGGGCATAAAAAGTTAGGCGGAACGGCCCCAAAGCTCCACACGGAAGTCCGAAAAAAGCTCAAAAATTTCTAAGTGCCAACGGCTCATTCGCCGTAATGTGTCCGCTCCGCGCTGGTTCCCCGGTCGGCCGCGAATAGCGCAAAATCAGCCTCACGGAAGTTCGAAAAAAGCTCAAAAATTTTCTAAGTGCCAACGGCTCATTCGCCGTAATGTGTCCGCTCCGCGCTGGTTCCCCGGTCGGCCGCGAATAGCGCAAAATCAGCCTCACGGAAGTTCGAAAAAAGCTCAAAAATTTTCTAAGTGCCAACGGCTCATTCGCCGTAATGTGTCCGCTCCGCGCTGGTTCCCCGGTCGGCCGCGAATAGCGCAAAAATCAGCCTAAGTGCAGTACCAACCTTGGCGTGTTGGTGCGCCAGAGTACGATGAGTTGGTCCCCCTAGTCACTGTACTCATTACCTTTACCCCCTAATCGCAAAATATAGTCAGAACGTATATGCAGAAGACTATTTTTTTCTTTTTTAAAATTTTCTAAGTGCCAGCGGATGCTGGCACACGAACTGTCCGAGCTACGACGGTTCTCCGGTCGGACAGCGAGGGTGAAAAAGCGGTCCTAAAATCACCGAGGGCTGCCGCACAAGTTGTCCGAGTGGCGACGGTTCCCCGGTCGGCCACGAATGTCGAAAATTCGGCCTCTCCACCACGGAGGTCGGTGAGAATTTCAGAATATTTTCCAAGTGCCAACGGCTCTTGCGCCGTAAAGTGTCCGCTTTGCCTGGTTCCCTCGGTCGGCCACAAATAGCGAAAAATCAGCCTCTCCTTCTGGAGCTCGCCTAAGTGCCAACGGCTCTTGCGCCGTAATGTGTCCGCTTTGTCTGGTTCCCTCGGTCGGCCACAAACGGCGAAAAATCAGCCTCTCCTTCTGGAGCTCGTGCCAACTTTGGCGAATATTTTCTAAGTGCCAACGGCTCTTGCGCCGTAAAGTGTCCGCTTTGCCTGGTTCCCTCGGTCGGCCACAAATAGCGAAAAATCAGCCTCTCCTTCTGGAGCTCGCCTAAGTGCCAACGGCTCTTGCGCCGTAATGTGTCCGCTTTGTCTGGTTCCCTCGGTCGGCCACAAACGGCGAAAAATCAGCCTCTCATTCTGGAGCTCGTGCCAACTTTGGCGAATATTTTCTAAGTGCCAACGGCTCTTGCGCCGTAATGTGTCCGCTTTGCCTGGTTCCCTCGGTCGGCCACAAATAGCGAAAAAATCAGCCTCTCCTTCTGGAGCTCGCCTAAGTGCCAACGGCTCTTGCGCCGTAATGTGTCCGCTTTGCCTGGTTCCCTCGGTCGGCCACAAACGGCGAAAAATCAGCCTCTCATTCTGGAGCTCGTGCCAACTTTGGCGAATATTTTCTAAGTGCCAACGGCTCTTGCGCCGTAATGTGTCCGCTTTGCCTGGTTCCCTCGGTCGGCCACAAATAGCGAAAAAATCAGCCTCTCCTTCTGGAGCTCGCCTAAGTGCCAACGGCTCTTGCGCCGTAATGTGTCCGCTTTGTCTGGTTCCCTCGGTCGGCCACAAACGGCGAAAAATCAGCCTCTCATTCTGGAGCTCGTGCCAACTTTGGCGAATATTTTCTAAGTGCCAACGGCTCTTGCGCCGTAATGTGTCCGCTTTGCCTGGTTCCCTCGGTCGGCCACAAATAGCGAAAAAATCAGCCTCTCCTTCTGGAGCTCGCCTAAGTGCCAACGGCTCTTGCGCCGTAATGTGTCCGCTTTGCCTGGTTCCCTCGGTCGGCCACAAACGGCGAAAAATCAGCCTCTCATTCTGGAGCTCGTGCCAACTTTGGCGAATATTTTCTAAGTGCCAACGGCTCTTGCGCCGTAATGTGTCCGCTTTGCCTGGTTCCCTCGGTCGGCCACGAACGGCGAAAAATCAGCCTCTCCTTCTGGAGCTCGCCTAAGTGCCAACGGCTCTTGCGCCGTAATGTGTCCGCTTTGCCTGGTTCCCTCGGTCGGCCACAAATAGCGAAAAACCAGCCTCTCCTTCTGGAGCTCGCCTAAGTGCCAACGGCTCTTGCGCCGTAATGTGTCCGCTTTGCCTGGTTCCCTCGGTCGGCCACAAACGGCGAAAAACCAGCCTCTCCTTCTGGAGCTCGCCTAAGTGCCAACGGCTCTTGCGCCGTAATGTGTCCGCTTTGCCTGGTTCCCTCGGTCGGCCACAAATAGCGAAAAATCAGCCTCTCCTTCTGGAGCTCGTGCCAACTTTGGCGAATATTTTCTAAGTGCCAACGGCTCTTGCGCCGTAATGTGTCCGCTTTGCCTGGTTCCCTCGGTCGGCCACAAATAGCGAAAAACCAGCCTCTCCTTCTGGAGCTCGCCTAAGTGCCAACGGCTCTTGCGCCGTAATGTGTCCGCTTTGCCTGGTTCCCTCGGTCGGCCACAAATAGCGAAAAACCAGCCTCTCCTTCTGGAGCTCGCCTAAGTGCCAACGGCTCTTGCGCCGTAATGTGTCCGCTTTGCCTGGTTCCCTCGGTCGGCCACAAATAGCGAAAAACCAGCCTCTCCTTCTGGAGCTCGCCTAAGTGCCAACGGCTCTTGCGCCGTAATGTGTCCGCTTTGCCTGGTTCCCTCGGTCGGCCACAAATAGCGAAAAACCAGCCTCTCCTTCTGGAGCTCGCCTAAGTGCCAACGGCTCTTGCGCCGTAATGTGTCCGCTTTGCCTGGTTCCCTCGGTCGGCCACAAACGGCGAAAAACCAGCCTCTCCTTCTGGAGCTCGCCTAAGTGCCAACGGCTCTTGCGCCGTAATGTGTCCGCTTTGCCTGGTTCCCTCGGTCGGCCACAAATAGCGAAAAATCAGCCTCTCCTTCTGGAGCTCGTGCCAACTTTGGCGAATATTTTCTAAGTGCCAACGGCTCTTGCGCCGTAATGTGTCCGCTTTGCCTGGTTCCCTCGGTCGGCCACAAACGGCGAAAAATCAGCCTCTCCTTCTGGAGCTCGCCTAAGTGCCAACGGCTCTTGCGCCGTAATGTGTCCGCTTTGCCTGGTTCCCTCGGTCGGCCACAAATAGCGAAAAACCAGCCTCTCCTTCTGGAGCTCGCCTAAGTGCCAACGGCTCTTGCGCCGTAATGTGTCCGCTTTGCCTGGTTCCCTCGGTCGGCCACAAACGGCGAAAAACCAGCCTCTCCTTCTGGAGCTCGCCTAAGTGCCAACGGCTCTTGCGCCGTAATGTGTCCGCTTTGCCTGGTTCCCTCGGTCGGCCACAAATAGCGAAAAATCAGCCTCTCCTTCTGGAGCTCGTGCCAACTTTGGCGAATATTTTCTAAGTGCCAACGGCTCTTGCGCCGTAATGTGTCCGCTTTGCCTGGTTCCCTCGGTCGGCCACAAACGGCGAAAAATCAGCCTCTCCTTCTGGAGCTCGCCTAAGTGCCAACGGCTCTTGCGCCGTAATGTGTCCGCTTTGCCTGGTTCCCTCGGTCGGCCACAAATAGCGAAAAACCAGCCTCTCCTTCTGGAGCTCGCCTAAGTGCCAACGGCTCTTGCGCCGTAATGTGTCCGCTTTGCCTGGTTCCCTCGGTCGGCCACAAACGGCGAAAAACCAGCCTCTCCTTCTGGAGCTCGCCTAAGTGCCAACGGCTCTTGCGCCGTAATGTGTCCGCTTTGCCTGGTTCCCTCGGTCGGCCACAAATAGCGAAAAATCAGCCTCTCCTTCTGGAGCTCGTGCCAACTTTGGCGAATATTTTCTAAGTGCCAACGGCTCTTGCGCCGTAATGTGTCCGCTTTGCCTGGTTCCCTCGGTCGGCCACAAACGGCGAAAAATCAGCCTCTCCTTCTGGAGCTCGCCTAAGTGCCAACGGCTCTTGCGCCGTAATGTGTCCGCTTTGCCTGGTTCCCTCGGTCGGCCACAAATAGCGAAAAACCAGCCTCTCCTTCTGGAGCTCGCCTAAGTGCCAACGGCTCTTGCGCCGTAATGTGTCCGCTTTGCCTGGTTCCCTCGGTCGGCCACAAACGGCGAAAAATCAGCCTCTCCTTCTGGAGCTCGCCTAAGTGCCAACGGCTCTTGCGCCGTAATGTGTCCGCTTTGCCTGGTTCCCTCGGTCGGCCACAAATAGCGAAAAACCAGCCTCTCCTTCTGGAGCTCGCCTAAGTGCCAACGGCTCTTGCGCCGTAATGTGTCCGCTTTGCCTGGTTCCCTCGGTCGGCCACAAATAGCGAAAAATCAGCCTCTCCTTCTGGAGCTCGCCTAAGTGCCAACGGCTCTTGCGCCGTAATGTGTCCGCTTTGCCTGGTTCCCTCGGTCGGCCACAAATAGCGAAAAATCAGCCTCTCCTTCTGGAGCTCGCGCCAACTTTGGCGAATATTTTCTAAGTGCCAACGGCTCTTGCGCCGTAATGTGTCCGCTTTGCCTGGTTCCCTCGGTCGGCCACAAATAGCGAAAAATCAGCCTCTCCTTCTGGAGCTCGCCTAAGTGCCAACGGCTCTTGCGCCGTAATGTGTCCGCTTTGCCTGGTTCCCTCGGTCGGCCACAAATAGCGAAAAATCAGCCTCTCCTTCTGGAGCTCGCGCCAACTTTGGCGAATATTTTCTAAGTGCCAACGGCTCTTGCGCCGTAAAGTGTCCGCTTTGTCTGGTTCCCTCGGTCGGCCACAAATAGCGAAAAATCAGCCTCTCCTTCTGGAGCTCGCGCAAGTGCCAACGGCTCTTGCGCCGTAAAGTGTCCGCTTTGTCTGGTTCCCTCGGTCGGCCACAAATAGCGAAAAATCAGCCTCTCCTTCTGGAGCTCGTGCCAACTTTGGCGAATATTTTCTAAGTGCCAACGGCTCTTGCGCCGTAAAGTGTCCGCTTTGTCTGGTTCCCTCGGTCGGCCACAAATAGCGAAAAATCAGCCTCTCCTTCTGGAGCTCGCGCAAGTGCCAACGGCTCTTGCGCCGTAAAGTGTCCGCTTTGTCTGGTTCCCTCGGTCGGCCACAAATAGCGAAAAATCAGCCTCTCCTTCTGGAGCTCGTGCCAACTTTGGCGAATATTTTCTAAGTGCCAACGGCTCTTGCGCCGTAAAGTGTCCGCTTTGTCTGGTTCCCTCGGTCGGCCACAAATAGCGAAAAATCAGCCTCTCCTTCTGGAGCTCGCGCAAGTGCCAACGGCTCTTGCGCCGTAAAGTGTCCGCTTTGTCTGGTTCCCTCGGTCGGCCACAAATAGCGAAAAATCAGCCTCTCCTTCTGGAGCTCGTGCCAACTTTGGCGAATATTTTCTAAGTGCCAACGGCTCTTGCGCCGTAATGTGTCCGCTTTGTCTGGTTCCCTCGGTCGGCCACAAATAGCGAAAAATCAGCCTCTCCTTCTGGAGCTCGTGCCAACTTTGGCGAATATTTTCTAAGTGCCAACGGCTCTTGCGCCGTAAAGTGTCCGCTTTGCCTGGTTCCCTCGGTCGGCCACAAATAGCGAAAAATCAGCCTCTCCTTCTGGAGCTCGCGCCAACTTTGTCAAAAAATTTCTAAGTGCCAACGGCTCTTGCGCCGTAAAGTGTCCGCTTTGCCTGGTTCCCTCGGTCGGCCACAAATAGCGAAAAATCAGCCTCTCCTTCTGGAGCTCGCGCCAACTTTGTCGAAAAATTTCTAAGTGCCAACGGCTCTTGCGCCGTAAAGTGTCCGCTTTGTCTGGTTCCCTCGGTCGGCCGCAAATAGCGAAAAATCAGCCTCTCGCCCGTCAGGTACCAGGCGTTGGGGTACCAGGGGTAAGTGCAGTACCAGCTTTGGTCTGTTGGTGCGCCAGAGTACGATGAGTTGGTCCCCCTAGTCACTGTACTCATTACCTTTACCCCCAAATCGCAAAATATAGTCAGAACGAGTGTGGGGAACACAAGTTTTGGCCCCGAGAACCAGGCGGCTGGTGTCTCTAGCGATGTGTTCCCCCCCAAAAAGTGTTCACATGCTCGGACAGCGAACCTAGGAGCTACCGCAAAGCACTCTGGAAGTGCAAGAGCGAAAAATTTTCTAAGTACAAAAACTCTCGAAAATTTTCAAAGTGTCACAGTGCTCGAAAATTTTCAAAGTGCTACATGCTTTCCATCCAAGGAAGGAATAGTGGAGGACCGGCCGCCTCCTTAAACACAAGCCGGCGGAACGACGGGGAGGACCGGCCGCCTCCTTAAACACAGGCCGGTGGAACGTTTGGCAGAATTCTTCTCGTGGAGGACCGGCCGCCTCCTTAAACACAAGCCGGCGGAACGACGGGGAGGACCGGCCGCCTCCTTAAACACAGGCCGGTGGAACGTTTGGCAGAATTCTTCTCGTGGAGGACCGGCCGCCTCCTTAAACACAGGCCGGTGGGAACGGTTGGCAGAATTGCGTGACGGCCGCCTGCTCCCGGCGTCCGCACGTGAACGAACACCCCCTCCCGGGGACGGCCGTCTGCTCCCGACCGCCGTCCTTCACCCCCTCACCTTCCGGACCCCCGTCTGCTCCCGGCGGGCCTCCGAGTACCCCCACCTTCTCCCGAACTGACCGACAGGCAATGAGACCCGCCTTGGTAGGGCCCCCACCGGCCCCGGCTCGCGCCGGCGTTGGGTGGACGGTTCCTCCCCACTTGCGGGTCGCTCTCCACGGAGGACCGGTCGCCTCACTAAACATAGGCCGGGCGAAAATCTGCGAATGTTATACATCCAAGGAGGGAGGACCGGCCGCCTCCTTAAACCACCGGCCGGGCGAAAATATGCGAATGTTATACATCCAAGGAGGGAGGACCGGTCGCCTCACTAAACATAGGCCGGGC